>NW_027436103.1:0-43828 GCF_964199755.1 Larus michahellis | reverse complement strand
TTAAAGGAGTGAGAGCTAAATTCTAATGGTCTCTCCGGTCCTGCTGGTCCCTTTTGCCATAAGTTACAATGAGAACCATGTTCGCTGGACCCCCATTCTACATGGACAGGGTCAGTTGGATGTATGGGGCCAAGTTGTTGGAATAACCTTAGCTCTTTTATTAGCAATTCCAGTGCATTAGTATGTTGTTCAGTCCACTCCCAGGATTTACCTTTTTTGAGCAAACAATAAAGGGGGCGAGCAATGATGGAAAAGCCAGGGATGTGTTTACGCCAATAACTTAAAGTTCCCAGAACTTGCTGTAACTCCTTCGTGCTGGAAGGATTCTGTCCATGTTCTATTTTTTTCAGGGTATCCTGAGGGACAGAAGCAGCTCCCTTAATCTACCAGACCCCCAGGAATTTAACTTCCTGTGCAGGTCCCTGACATTTTGAGTCTGGAATTTCCAATCCCAAATCTGATAATGTTTTTCGGATGTTTTGCATCATGTCTTGTACACTTTCTTGGCTCTCTCCCCCCCTATTAAGATGTCGTCAATATATTGGTATACTGTACATCCCTGTGAAACAGGAATCTCTGATAGCGCTTTAGCTAAAGCATTATGAGCAATGGTGGGGGAATGTTTGTATCCTTGTGGAAGTCGGTTAAAGGTATATTGGACTCCTTTCCACGTGAATGCAAACTGCGCTTTGTCTTGCTCAAGGAGGGGAATCATAAAAAACATGTCTTTTACATCTAAGGCAGCCATCCAAGGATGGGCAGCTCCTTTTATCATTGTCACAATTTCCGCGATACTCGGAACCGCAGCGGTCAGGGGTGCAGTGTTGGCGTTTAACTTTCGGTAATCTACTGTGAAACGCCATTGCCCGGTTGGTTTCTTTACTGGCCACACCGGTGAATTATAAGGCGAGTGAGTCCTCTTAATGATGTTTCTTTTTTCTAAATCTGATACCACCCCGTCTGCTCCTGCAAGTGCAGCTGCAGGCAGTGGGTACTGTCGGACGTTGGTAATTTTAGAGGGAGGCAAAGGTATAGATGTTTCTAATAGGCCCAGTTTAACTGTGTCTAATCCTTTTTTGCGTCCTGCAAAACTCCACGCAGTTCCATCCGGGAATTTCCACATTCGCCCACGCAGCACGTCAAATCCTAGGAGGTTAGAATGTGAGGCACCCACTAACACTTCTGCCCTAGTCATTCGCTGCTCTCCCGGCAACCAGAGGTTAATTTTTGCAGTGGGGCATGTTTTTACCACACCATCAATTCCTGTGAAGTTGACTCTGCGTCGGGTGGGATTTATACCTAGAAGTTGTGCTGTTTCGTTAGTGATTGCAGACATTTGGGCTCCAGTATCAATAATAAAATTTACCAATATCTTCCGGGGTCCAACAGGAATGATAATAACGGGTTCGGAGTCTTTATGAGAGAGCCATTGAATTGCTAGTACCTGCCGGACAGGGTGGCTCACTGCCCTCCCCGGGGATAGGAGTTTTTTGGCTGGGACTCTGTCAAATCAATCAAGTTACGTTCCGGTGCAGAAGGCACAATTTTCTCACGACTTGGGGATTCTCTGGTTAGACTTTTCTCCCCAGCCACATTATTCTTTCTAGTTAGAGATTGGACTAGTGTACGGAGGTCTCCCGTAGGGACACCGTGCAAGAATTGTCGGGGCACCCCTAATTGTAGGGCTTTACGCCACAACTCATTCCGGTCCTTATCAGGCTTAAACCTTTCCTCCGATTTAGGGTTTTTAGTGTGAGTTCGGACTTGGCGAACCTTTCGGGGGTGTTCGGAGGATTTCTCACTAGTTAGGCTGGCCCAGCCCATTCGGCGCCCATATTGATCTATTTCCTGTACATATTCATTCCAGGTGGGCATGTAGTGACGACGGCCCCGCCTATGAGCACCCCGAGCCTCTCGTATACGATCTTGAGTACGAACAAGGAACGGTTTCAGGCAATCGGGAAGACCACGGATGAGAGGGGCTAATCGATCGGGGTCGATAGGGGCTGACATTGGGGATTTCCGAAATTCCTCTCTGTCATACATGGCTTGCAGACAAGCTGCTTTCCGTACAGCCGCAAACAGATCAGAGTAGCCTGTAGCTCTAATCTCTAACGGCTCCCCCCTCTCTCGCGGATCCATACCCCCTGCCCAATAGGCTGCTCGAGCAGTTAGGGAATAATTATGATCCCCAGGCATAGTGGTTAAAAACACTCCTGGTCCCCAAGAGTCTCCTGCTTCTTCCTCACTCAGCATAATTCTGTCCCCCCCTTCAGAAGAAACTCGCCACACGTACTCAACAGCTGACTCTTCTGGTCGCCTCGAATATTTCTCCCTTATTTTTGTTAACTCGGTTGGTGTCCGTGGAACGGTACGCACAGTGGTGTGAATTTCATCATCGTCATCAACCGCAGCTTCAGTTTTAACCAGAGGACGTAAAGGAAAAACTTGGGATTTCAAAGTAAAAGTCCTTTCCTCCTCATCTTCTTCGTCATCCTCACTATTAGACAAAAAATCTCCGGTCTGGGTTCCGGAATTTGGATAACACATTAACTTACGAATCTGTTGGACCTGGGTCGAGGGCTGCATTTTATCTAAGAGCCCAGTCACCCTTTCTAATAATATTTTAAGTTGAGCATTCTGGTTTCCTAAACATTCATTCTCACTCACAAGCTTATCGACGTGAGTTCTTAATTTTTCTCCTGTCTCCTTTTGCAAGGCTAATGATGACTTCAGCACCTCATTCTCCGATTTCAGGGTTGCATATTCTACAGCTGAAATCAGATTAGGAGCAGGGGTTTCTCTAGCTTCTTGTTGTGCACAAGATAAACAGGCGCCTAACGCAGCACAAATCACACCCTTGCCTTTCCCCGCTCTGAGCTTCTGTGAAACCCGACACTCTTCAATACGTTCCACCACTTTCTCTTCATCCTTCCAAAATTTTTGGGCCCACTCCTTCCCAGCCTGGGAAGGGGCACAATCATATTTTTGCAGCAGTTTATCCATGGCAATCCTGCCGACTACGCCAAATTCTGTTGCGTGAAACGGGGGCCAAGCGGTTTTGGCAGAAGATAAACCCCCTTGCGTTCTAACACTCCTCACCGAGGTGGGAGGCTAGGTGCGGCTAGGTTTAAATTCTGAGTGATGCCCAATTCAGCACTATCAGTCCAATCGCGTTTAATATGTATTAAACTACTACGATTTGGATACACTAATAGTGGACTGCACCTTCAGTCTAGTCGTGCTCCTGAACTAGCACGGCCTCTCTGTAGTTTTGGTCGCGTTCAGTGAGAAAGCGGAACGACTAGCTACTTAAACAGTGCAGTTTATTTAAACAACAGATATACAGGTTCTTTAGGATTGCCGGTGATAAATACACTGTCTGCAAAGCACGTGCAAATAAAGATATTGCTAAGTATACAAACGCGCGACAAAATTATAAACGATACAGCCTGGCTATAAACGTAGGGTAGAGATTCTCTAGAGAAATTTCTAAGTCCCCGAGAAAGCGCTCGGTGTAATCGAAGTCTTACCCAAAGGCGTCCCTATGGGGGGGAAGAAAGGCTCAGCCCGTCGACTGATCCCGGAAATCAGCGGTGGAATTCTTCGCGATGGTGTCTTCCCTGACATCCCCTCTCTCTTGGGCTATTTTTATATTATTTTTTTATCTTCAAAGTGGAGTTTGAGTGACTTTAGTCATACATACTTTTATTATGATTAATGTATTCAAGGAGGAGTGTTCACACCTCGGGGGCGGATAGCCTCCGGGATGGAGGTGTGTTTTGGTACATTGTGGTGAGCAAAGTTCGCACAAAAGGACAGCATTTCATCAACATTTGACGAAAGGTTGGCTCGGGTAGCGTGTAGGCCGCTTATCAGTTCCGTAGTACCATCTCGTCCCCATATCTGCTATTCGTCACAAGGGAAGGCCACGGAACAAGCGTGTTCCGTTCCATCCCTCGTGTAGTTTCGCAAACAACCTCGCGCAGGGAATCACAGATGTTGCATTCTTCGTGTGCTAGCTGTGGCTGTATTCTACCTCAGAAGCCTCTTGATTTTATGACTTTCCTTAATGTGTGAACAATGCTGTATTTTTGTATTCTTGGCCAATTTAGTAATTATTCCACATAATCCACCCCGTGACTACAGTCACTCAAGCTCCACGATAATCAATACTGATGGGGAATATCACATGTCCTCTTATGGCGAGGGATATCAAGTGCAAATACTTCTTGCGGGGTGATTAAGCGAGTTAAGCGTTTCATCATAATCCAAAGTCTAACATGCAAAACAATTGTCAAAGCAAAGCACAATACAGTGAGTACTAGTAGAACAACAACAGGATGGAGCATCTTGTTAAAAAGTCCTGTAGCTGTCGGTGACCATCCAAAGAGGGTGTCCCACCATTCATGTCCACCGTCTCTCTTGACCCTTTCCAGTACATGGTGTATTTCTTCAACATCATGATGGACAGTAATCAGAGTTCTTTGTCCATTTTCTTGGGCCTCTTTCAACAATCGCTTCAATTCATCGTGTTGTAGCAACTTCCTCACTAGTGAGAGATTCATTCCGAGATAGGGGGTAGGCAGCAAATCTCGAATCAATGTGTAATTAGATTGTAGCAATTGAAAAGACGTAACAGGAGCTGAATAACTGAAGTCACATCCAATGATGTTAGTAAAGTTACAAACACAAAGATTTGAGTTATTACTTATATCTACTGCTATGTCATCTACGAATACAAAAGTACAGGGAGACCTCATGCAAACACACCCTTTCCCAATATATACAAGCACAGTTTCTGGGGTTTTCATCAGGTTGTATCTCAAAATGACAAACATTCTGGTTGGTGTCAAGACAAATGTCTTGTGCCTTGAGAGTATTACTCTCACAAATGAATCCTTGTTGATCTCGTGAAAATGCATGCTTCAACATCAACAGTTTGCCATTTATTCTCGTTTGTTGTGCCCACACTCTATGCTCTACCGGATGGAGTATAGCTCCATGGTGATTCAACCCCAGTGCGATGATTGGGTATATGGTGTATACTGAGGCATTGCGTATCGTTAAGACAAAAGCTGTGGCTTTGCTCTCAGTGGGATCATAGGTGAAATTAACCAGATACCACCAGGATTGAAATTTTCTCTCAAACTCAATTGCATTATCCCATATTACTTTTCGAATTTCAGTGGGCAAGGTGCCTTCTTCACCTTCCCTTATAATTGCGGCTGTCATAGATTGCATCCACAGTTGGGCTTGGATACACTAAGGGCCAAGGAAACATTGTTTGGGTTGTACCAAGTGCATTTGTGATCAGCTGATGGTCTTTTTCACCTGTTTCCTCCACTGAGGCAATATATTCGATAAAAGCCATTGGTGATTTCCCAATGCTGATAGAGAGGACTGTAGAGGATGTTTTAATTTGTCTAGAGCACTAGTAGTTGTGA
Organism: Larus michahellis; assembly: GCF_964199755.1. Lineage (NCBI taxonomy): Eukaryota > Metazoa > Chordata > Aves > Charadriiformes > Laridae > Larus > Larus michahellis. Next base: position 38,381 of record NW_027436103.1, on the reverse strand, counting down.
CTAGTTTGTTTGCAAGTATCTCAGCATCTGTACTATTTAAGACTCCCAGTCCTGTTCCTAAGATACCAGTCACCTCTCTCTTCAGTCGTTGTGAGGTGTCAACAGTTCGCCGGCCTAACCATGCTGACCATCCTGCATAAGATGTACTCAGGAATGGTGAGCAGGTGGGTTTGATCGCAGAGATATTAATCTGCATTGACAATTCTACTCGTTTGAGGGAATATGTTGGGTTAAACGGTATTTGTTGTTGACCTGTGTGTTTAATGGCATAAGGGCCAATGTTAAAGGTGTAAGGAGTTAGACTAATGGAGGGCTGAGTAGCTACACCCTTGAAAGTTTGTGGGGGTGTAGGTTTTGGGTTCATTTCAACAGGTTCAGATGTATTTGAGTCAATCATAAATTCAAATAACAATTCGTGCCCCTGTAGCCCCAAATACAATATACTATGATAGGTTTGATAAAGGTGAAGTTGTGCCAGCAATCTGAGTTTGGCTCTATAATTTTGTAACAATCAATCAGTGTTATGTTTGTCCGGTTTAGTAGAGTCTACATGGATGGTTTCAATTACAGTTGGTCTATGGTGAAGCAGACCCATTGATTACTCGGCAGCTAATTTGTATTTTCTTTCCTGGGACGGCTTCAAGCTTAGCCATTTGGAGTGAGTCTTTCCAACTCCATTTATCTCTGGAATATACTTCACTTCCTTGTATAACCAGAGTGGAGAGATTTAAATCCCTCATGTTTTCTAGTGTCTCAGTGCTTGCAGTGTATCGTGACAGTGCATTATCCCAAAGCTCATCATCAAGGGGCAGATTCTTAAGTCCGCTCAATAAGGTGTCATTATCGGGGGTTTCAGATAGTGGCAGTGGAACCAGACTAGTCTGTGGAGTTTGAGTCAGGTTCGACTTTATCTATGCTTTGATCTATCTCATGTTTTGAAAACACCTCATTTTCATGTAGGACTACAGTGGCCAGGCTCAATTTTCCTTTTCCTGTTCCTGCCATCGCATTGTGTTTTACATAAGCTTGAGACCACGGCCATTCTGGGTCTCTTTGACTACAAACAACAGGGAGTAAAAAGATAAAACTGAATAGCATCAATTCCATCTGCCAATTCGTCATTCTAAATTTAGGCCTCCAGATGGCCATACATAACAAAAAATAATATTATTGCCAGGATCAATGTCAGGATTCCCTGGAGACACTCGAGGTTAGCGTAGGCCAATGCGTCTGTCCACGTACAGTTCTTTCCGAGGTTCCTGTAAGACACAAAGGAAAAGAAAAATCTGCTCGGTCTCATTTGACCGACGGGTTAAAAAGAGGGCGAGATCCACCGGGTGCTGATCCGGTGTATCTTCCCTGAACAGTCTTTGGCTTCCCGTGCATGGGGGTTTTTGGGAGTAGCTAACACCATTGGTACTGTGCCAATTTGAGGCATTTTCACTAACACAGGTTGCCCAGGGTGAAATTGTCCCAGGTATTTTCGTGGTTCATTGGGAACTTTTGGAGTGATGATATCAGCAGATACACAGAAAGCTTTCATTTTAGGACAGCCATCTCCACTCCATCTGTTATTTAATTGATAGATGGCATCATCCAATGGCAAATGCCAACCAGGTTCATGAGTTTTTGCAAAACGCTTAACCAATCCATTGGTGCGTTCAACAATGCCATTAGCCTGAGGATAATAGGGAGTATGAAATACCCAATCGAATCCCTTCTTCTTTGGCCCAATCTTGTACCACTGTAGCGGTAAAGTGTGAACCGTTATCACTTTGGATTTCCTCAGGAAGGGGAAGTGTGCTGAACCACCCTTTTAGGCCTTTCACTGTGTTGTTCCCGGTAGCTGATTTGAAGCTGGTGGCCATAGCGAGGCCAGAGATAATCTCCACTCCGACTAGGACGTATCTTTTCTCACCTGATGATCTCAAGGGCCCAATATAATCAATTTGCCATGAATGCCACAATGTTTTCTTGTCCCGAATGTGTAAAGGAGGCGCCTTACTCGGATGATCTTTATTGAGTCGTAGGCGACATTGTGAACAGGCGGTTACTACTTGTTCACACAGCTTAACCGACACAGGCCACCCCCGGGCTAGACCTTCCTGATACAGATCAGCACGGCATGTATGGCCACGCTTAATATGTAACCATTCGAGTAAGCGTTCCCATTCCCGACCATCATCTACAATGTCAATTTGCTGCAACCGCGTGAGGCTATCTACCTGTTGGTTGAATTGAGCAGTGATCGAGTTCGAACGATCATGGCCTTTTACCCAACCGATGTGCAATGTTCTCTGTCCTCCCATTTCCAACAGTTGCTTCCAACTCTCTGTCTCCCAGATTGGGACTCTATTCACCTGCCAATCATTGGCTGCCCAGTGTCCAATCCATTCAGTGGCTCCTTTAAAAACAGCATATGAGTCAGTGTAAATGTAAGTAGCCCCACGTTGTGCAGCTAGTAGGACGGCTCTGAGTTCCCCTACTTGTGCGCTACCTTCTCCTGTTTCAATTGCTCTTTCCCCCGTTGCTACTTCCAGTGCTACGGCCTTGTATTTCCACTTACTGTTCTCACGGTGAGATGACGCATCAGTAAACCACACTCCTGTAAGATCACTGCCTTCTTTCAGAGGAGGTGCTTCTTGGATTGGAGATGGTCTGTTTGGTGGGGATTGGAACAATAGGGCACCATCTATATCCTTCTGGAGCTTGGATACTTTGATACTACCTTCAGAGATTGGCATGATATCATTAATGCCTTCTAAATAAGCATACCACTTTTCGAACTGTGGGTTTCTGGGCAATGCCGGCTGGTGGTGCTGTCCCTTTACGGACCACATCTAGGAGACGAAAAGGGCCCCGAACAATCACGCTCTGTTCTCTCCTTATCTGCTCTGCTCGTTGCAATGCTCGCACCAGGGACAGTAAAACCCTTCTCTAGGTCTGAATATCTGCTCTCAGTATCATTAAAGGAGTGAGAGCTAAATTCTAATGTCTCGCCGGTCCTGCTGGTCCCTTTTGCCATAAGTTACAATGAGAACCATGTTCGCTGGACCCCCATTCTACATGGACAGGGTCAGTTGGATGTATGGGGCCAAGTTGTTGGAATAACCTTAGCTCTTTTATTAGCAATTCCAGTGCATTAGTATGTTGTTCAGTCCACTCCCAGGATTTACCTTTTTTGAGCAAACAATAAAGGGGGCGAGCAATGATGGAAAAGCCAGGGATGTGTTTACGCCAATAACTTAAAGTTCCCAGAACTTGCTGTAACTCCTTCGTGCTGGAAGGATTCTGTCCATGTTCTATTTTTTTCAGGGTATCCTGAGGGACAGAAGCAGCTCCCTTAATCCACCAGACCCCCAGGAATTTAACTTCCTGTGCAGGTCCCTGACATTTTGAGTCTGGAATTTCCAATCCCAAATCTGATAATGTTTTTCGGATGTTTTGCATCATGTCTTGTACACTTTCTTGGCTCTCTCCCCCCCCTATTAAGATGTCGTCAATATATTGGTATACTGTACATCCCTGTGAAACAGGAATCTCTGATAGCGCTTTAGCTAAAGCATTATGAGCAATGGTGGGGGAATGTTTGTATCCTTGTGGAAGTCGGTTAAAGGTATATTGGACTCCTTTCCACGTGAATGCAAACTGCGCTTTGTCTTGCTCAAGGAGGGAATCATAAAAAACATGTCTTTTACATCTAAGGCAGCCATCCAAGGATGGGCAGCTCCTTTTATCATTGTCACAATTTCCGCGATACTCGGAACCGCAGCGGTCAGGGGTGCAGCGTTGGCGTTTAACTTTCGGTAATCTACTGTGAAAACGCCATTGCCCGGTTGGTTTCTTTACTGGCCACACCGGTGAATTATAAGGCGAGTGAGTCCTCTGAATGATGTTTCTTTTTTCTAAATCTGATACCACCCCGTCTGCTCCTGCAAGTGCAGCTGCAGGCAGTGGGTACTGTCGGACGTTGGTAATTTTAGAGGGAGGCAAAGGTATAGATGTTTCTAATAGGCCCAGTTTAACTGTGTCTAATCCTTTTTTGCGTCCTGCAAAACTCCACGCAGTTCCCATCCGGGAATTTCCACATTCGCCCACGCAGCACGTCAAATCCTAGGAGGTTAGAATGTGAGGCACCCACTAACACTTCTGCCCTAGTCATTCGCTGCTCTCCCGGCAACCAGAGGTTAATTTTTGCAGTGGGCATGTTTTTACCACACCATCAATTCCTGTGAAGTTGACTCTGCGTCGGGTGGGATTTATACCTAGAAGTTGTGCTGTTTCGTTAGTGATTGCAGACATTTGGGCTCCAGTATCAATAATAAAATTTACCAATATCTTCCGGGGTCCAACAGGAATGATAATAACGGGTTCGGAGTCTTTATGAGAGAGCCATTGAATTGCTAGTACCTGCCGGACAGGGGTGGCTCACTGCCCTCCCCGGGGATAGGAGCTTTTTGGCTGGGACTCTGTCAAATCAATCAAGTTACGTTCCGGTGCAGAAGGCACAATTTTCTCACGACTTGGGGATTCTCTGGTTAGACTTTTCTCCCCAGCCACATTATTCTTTCTAGTTAGAGATTGGACTAGTGTACGGAGGTCTCCCGTAGGGACACCGTGCAAGAATTGTCGGGGCACCCCTAATTGTAGGGCTTTACCGCCACAACTCATTCCGGTCCTTATCAGGCTTAAACCTTTCCTCCGATTTAGGGTTTTTAGTGTGAGTTCGGACTTGGCGAACCTTTCGGGGGTGTTCGGAGGATTTCTCACTAGTTAGGCTGGCCCAGCCCATTCGGCGCCCATATTGATCTATTTCCTGTACATATTCATTCCAGGTGGGCATGTAGTGACGACGGCCCCGCCTATGAGCACCCCGAGCCTCTCGTATACGATCTTGAGTACGAACAAGGAACGGTTTCAGGCAATCGGGAAGACCACGGATGAGAGGGGGCTAATCGATCGGGGTCGATAGGGGCTGACATTGGGGATTTCCGAAATTCCTCTCTGTCATACATGGCTTGCAGACAAGCTGCTTTCCGTACAGCCGCAAACAGATCAGAGAGCCTGTAGCTCTAATCTCTAACGGCTCCCCCTCTCTCGCGGATCCATACCCCCTGCCCAATAGGCTGCTCGAGCAGTTAGGGAATAATTATGATCCCCAGGCATAGTGGTTAAAAACACTCCTGGTCCCCAAGGAGTCTCCTGCTTCTTCCTCACTCAGCATAATTCTGTCCCCCCTTCAGAAGAAACTCGCCACACGTACTCAACAGCTGACTCTTCTGGTCGCCTCGAATATTTCTCCCTTATTTTTGTTAACTCGGTTGGTGTCCGTGGAACGGTACGCACAGTGGTGTGAATTTCATCATCGTCATCAACCGCAGCTTCAGTTTTAACCAGAGGACGTAAAGGAAAAAACTTGGGATTTCAAAGTAAAAGTCCTTTCCTCCTCATCTTCTTCGTCATCCTCACTATTAGACAAAAAATCTCCGGTCTGGGTTCCGGAATTTGGATAACACATTAACTTACGAATCTGTTGGACCTGGGTCGAGGGCTGCATTTTATCTAAGAGCCCAGTCACCCTTTCTAATAATATTTTAAGTTGAGCATTCTGGTTTCCTAAACATTCATTCTCACTCACAAGCTTATCGACGTGAGTTCTTAATTTTTCTCCTGTCTCCTTTTGCAAGGCTAATGATGACTTCAGCACCTCATTCTCCGATTTCAGGGTTGCATATTCTACAGCTGAAATCAGATTAGGAGCAGGGGTTTTCTCTAAGCTTCTTGTTGTGCACAAGATAAACAGGCGCCTAACGCAGCACAAATCACACCCTTGCCTTTCCCCGCTCTGAGCTTCTGTGAAACCCGACACTCTTCAATACGTTCCACCACTTTCTCTTCATCCTTCCAAAATTTTTGGGCCCACTCCTTCCCAGCCTGGGAAGGGGCACAATCATATTTTTGCAGCAGTTTATCCATGGCAATCCTGCCGACTACGCCAAATTCTGTTGCGTGAAACGGGGCCAAGCGGTTTTGCAGAAGATGAACCCCCTTGCGTTCTAACACTCCTCACCGAGGTGGGAGGCTAGGTGCGGCTAGGTTTAAATTCTGAGTGATGCCCAATTCAGCACTATCAGTCCAATCGCGTTTAATATGTATTAAACTACTACGATTTGGATACACTAATAGTGGACTGCACCTTCAGTCTAGTCGTGCTCCTGAACTAGCACTGCCTCTCTGTAGTTTTGGTCGCGTTCAGTGAGAAAGCGAAACCGACTAGCTACTTAAACAGTGCAGTTTATTTAAACAACAGATATACAGGTTCTTTAGGATTGCCGGTGATAAATACACTGTCTGCAAAGCACGTGCAAATAAAGATATTGCTAAGTATACAAACGCGCGACAAAAATTATAAACGATACAGCCTGGCTATAAACGTAGGGTAGAGATTCTCTAGAGAAATTTCTAAGTCCCCGAGAAAGCGCTCGGTGTAATCGAAGTCTTACCCAAAGGCGTCCCTATGGGGGGGAAGAAAGGCTCAGCCCGTCGACTGATCCCGGAAATCAGCGGTGGAATTCTTCGCGATGGTGTCTTCCCTGACATCCCCTCTCTCTTGGGCTATTTTTATATTATTTTTTTATCTTCAAAGTGGAGTTTGAGTGACTTTAGTCATACATACTTTTATTATGATTAATGTATTCAAGGAGGAGTGTTCACACCTCGGGGGCGGATAGCCTCCGGGATGGAGGTGTGTTTTGGTACATTGTGGTGAGCAAAGTTAGCACAAAAGGACAGCATTTCATCAACATTTGACGAAATGTTGGCTCGGGTAGCGTGTAGCCGCTTATCAGTTCCGTAGTACCATCTCGTCCCCATATCTGCTATTCGTCACAAGGGAAGGCCACGGAACAAGCGGTTCCGTTCCATCCCTCGTGTAGTTTCGCAAACAAACCTCGCGCAGGGAATCACAGATGTTGCATTCTTCGTGTGCTAGCTGTGGCTGTATTCTACCTCAGAAGCCTCTTGATTTTATGACTTTCCTTAATGTGTGAACAATGCTGTATTTTTGTATTCTTGGCCAATTTTAGTAATTATTCCACATAATCCACCCCGTGACTACAGTCACTCAAGCTCCACGATAATCAATACTGATGGGGAATATCACATGTCCTCTTATGGCGAGGGATATCAAGTGCAAATACTTCTTGCGGGGTGATTAAGCGAGTTAAAGCGTTTCATCATAATCCAAAGTCTAACATGCAAAACAATTGTCAAAGCAAAGCACAATACAGTGAGTACTAGTAGAACAACAACAGGATGGAGCATCTTGTTAAAAAGTCCTGTAGCTGTCGGTGACCATCCAAAGAGGGTGTCCCACCATTCATGTCCACCGTCTCTCTTGACCCTTTCCAGTACATGGTGTATTTTCTTCAACATCATGATGGACAGTAATCAGAGTTCTTTGTCCATTTTCTTGGGCCTCTTTCAACATCGCTTCAATTCATCGTGTTGTAGCAACTTCCTCACTAGTGAGAGATTCATTCCGATAGGGGTAGGCAGCAAATCTCGAATCAATGTGTAATTAGATTGTAGCAATTGAAAAGACGTAACAGGAGCTGAATAACTGAAGTCACATCCAATGATGTTAGTAAAGTTACAAACACAAAGATTTGAGTTATTACTTATATCTACTGCTATGTCATCTACGAATACAAAAGTACAGGGAGACCTCATGCAAACACACCCTTTCCCAATATATACAAGCACAGTTTCTGGGGTTTCATCAGGTTGTATCTCAAAATGACAAACATTCTGGTTGGTGTCAAGACAAATGTCTTGTGCCTTGAGAGTATTACTCCTCACAAATGAATCCTTGTTGATCTCGTGAAATGCATGCTTCAACATCAACAGTTTGCCATTTATTCTCGTTTTGTTGTGCCCACACTCTATGCTCTACCGGATGGAGTATAGCTCCATGGTGATTCAACCCCAGTGCGATGATTGGGTATATGGTGTATACTGAGGCATTGCGTATCGTTAAGACAAAAGCTGTGGCTTTGCTCTCAGTGGGATCATAGGTTGAAATAACCAGATACCACCAGGATTGAAATTTTCTCTCAAACTCAATTGCATTATCCCATATTACTTTTCGAATTTCAGTGGGCAAGGTGCCTTCTTCACCTTCCCTTATAATTGCGGCTGTCATAGATTGCATCCACAGTTGGGCTGGATACAACTAAGGCCAAGGAAACATTGTTTGGGGTTGTACCAAGTGCATTTGTGATCAGCTGATGGTCTTTTTCACCTGTTTCCTCCCACTGAGGCAATATATTCGATAAAAGCCATTGGTGATTCCCAATGCTGATAGAGAGGACTGTAGAGGATGTTTTAATTTGTCTAGATCACTAGTAGTTGTGACTAGTTTGTTTGCAAGTATCTCAGCATCTGTACTATTTAAGACTCCCAGTCCTGTTCCCTAAGATACCAGTCACCTCTCTCTTCAGTCGTTGTGAGGTGTCAACAGTTCGCCGGCCTAACCATGCTGACCATCCTGCATAAGATGTACTCAGGAATGGTGAGCAGGTGGGTTTGATCGCAGAGATATTAATCTGCATTGACAATTCTACTCGTTTGAGGGAATATGTTGGGTTAAACGGTATTTGTTGTTGACCTGTGTGTTTAATGGCATAAGGGCCAATGTTAAAGGTGTAAGGAGTTAGACTAATGGAGGGCTGAGTAGCTACACCCTTGAAAGTTTGTGGGGGTGTAGGTTTTGGGTTCATTTCAACAGGTTCAGATGTATTTGAGTCAATCATAAATTCAAATAACAATTCCGTGCCCCTGTAGCCCCAAATACAATATACTATGATAGGTTTGATAAAGGTGAAGTTGTGCCAGCAATCTGAGTTTGGCTCTATAATTTTGTAACAATCAATCAGTGTTATATTTGTCCGGTTTAGTAGAGTCTACATGGATGGTTTCAATTACAGTTGGTCTATGGTGAGCAGACCCATTGATTACTCGGCAGCTAATTTGTATTTTCTTTCCTGGGACGGCTTCAAGCTTAGCCATTTGGAGTGAGTCTTTCCAACTCCATTTATCTCTGGAATATACTTCACTTCCTTGTATGACCAGAGTGGAGAGATTTAAATCCCTCATGTTTTCTAGTGTCTCAGTGCTTGCAGTGTATCGTGACAGTGCATTATCCCAAAGCTCATCATCAAGGGGCAGATTCTTAAGTCCGCTCAATAAGGTGTCATTATCGGGGGTTCAGATAGTGGCAGTGGAACCAGACTAGTCTGTGGAGTTGAGTCAGGTTCGACCTTATCTATGCTTTGATCTATCTCATGTTTTGAAAACACCTCATTTTCATGTAGGACTACAGTGCCAGGCTCAATTTTCCTTTTCCTGTTCCTGCCATCGCATTGTGTTTTACATAAGCTTGAGACCACGGCCATTCTGGGTCTCTTTGACTACAAACAACAGGGAGTAAAAAGATAAAACTGAATAGCATCAATTCCATCTGCCAATTCGTCATTCTAAAATTTAGGCCTCCAGATGGCCATACATAACAAAAATAATATTATTGCCAGGATCAATGTCAGGATTCCCTGGAGACACTCGAGGTTAGCGTAGGCCAATGCGTCTGTCCACGTACAGTTCTTCCGAGGTTCCTGTAAGACACAAAGGAAAAGAAAATCTGCTCGGTCTCATTTGACCGACGGGGTTAAAAAGAGGGCGAGATCCACCGGGTGCTGATCCGGTGTATCTTCCCTGAACAGTCTTTGGCTTCCCGTGCATGGGGGTTTTTGGGAGTAGCTAACACCATTGGTACTGTGCCATTTTGAGGCATTTTCACTAACACAGGTTGCCCAGGGTGAAATTGTCCCAGGTATTTTCGTGGTTCATTGGGAACTTTTGGAGTGATGATATCAGCAGATACACAGAAAGCTTTCATTTTAGGGACAGCCATCTCCACTCCATCTGTTATTTAATTGATAGATGGCATCATCCAATGGCAAATGCCAACCTAGGTTCATGAGTTTTTGCAAAACGCTTAACCAATCCATTGGTGCGTTCAACAATGCCATTAGCCTGAGGATAATAGGGAGTATGAAATACCCATCGAATCCCTTCTTCTTTGGCCCAATACTTGTACCACTGTAGCGGTAAAGTGTGAACCGTTATCACTTTGGATTTCCTCAGGAAGGGGAAGTGTGCTGAACCACCCTTTTAGCCTTTCACTGTGTTGTTCCCGGTAGCTGATTTGAAGCTGGTGGCCATAGCGAGGCCAGAGTAATCTCCACTCCGACTAGGACGTATCTTTTCTCACCTGATGATCTCAAGGCCCAATATAATCAATTTGCCATGAATGCCACAATGTTTTCTTGTCCCGAATGTGTAAAGGAGGCGCCTTACTCGGATGATCTTTATTGAGTCGTAGGCGACATTGTGAACAGGCGGTTACTACTTGTTCACACAGCTTAACCGACACAGGCCACCCCCGGGCTAGACCTTCCTGATACAGATCAGCACGGCCTGTATGGCCACGCTTAATATGTAACCATTCGAGTAAGCGTTCCCATTCCCGACATCATCTACAATGTCAATTTGCTGCAACCGCGTGAGGCTATCTACCTGTTGGTTGAATTGAGCAGTGATCGAGTTCGAACGATCATGGCCTTTTACCCAACCGATGTGCAATGTTCTCTGTCCTCCCATTTCCAACAGTTGCTTCCAACTCTCTGTCTCCCAGATTGGGACTCTATTCACCTGCCAATCATTGGCTGCCCAGTGTCCAATCCATTCAGTGGCTCCTTTAAAATACAGCATATGAGTCAGTGTAAATGTAAGTAGCCCACGTTGTGCAGCTAGTAGGACGGCTCTGAGTTCCCCTACTTGTGCGCTACCTTCTCCTGTTTCAATTGCTCTTTCCCCCGTTGCTACTTCCAGTGCTACGGCCTTGTATTTCCACTTATTGTTCTCACGGTGAGATGACGCATCAGTAAACCACACTCCTGTAAGGATCACTGCCTTCTTTCAGAGGAGGTGCTTCTTGGATTGGAGATGGTCTGTTTGGTGGGGATTGGAACAATAGGGCACCATCTATATCCTTCTGGAGCTTGGATACTTTGATACTACCTTCAGAGATTGGCATGATATCATTAATGCCTTCTAAATAAGCATACCACTTTCGAACTGTGGGTTTCTGGGCAATGCCGGCTGGTGGTGCTGTCCCTTTACGGACCACATCTAGGAGACGAAAAGGGCCCCGAACAATCACGCTCTGTTCTCTCCTTATCTGCTCTGCTCGTTGCAATGCTCGCACCAGGACAGTAAACCCTTCTCTAGGTCTGAATATCTGCTCTCAGTATCATTAAAGGAGTGAGAGCTAAATTCTAATGGTCTCTCCGGTCCTGCTGGTCCCTTTTGCCATAAGTTACAATGAGAACCATGTTCGCTGGACCCCCATTCTACATGGACAGGGTCAGTTGGATGTATGGGGCCAAGTTGTTGGAATAACCTTAGCTCTTTTATTAGCAATTCCAGTGCATTAGTATGTTGTTCAGTCCACTCCCAGGATTTACCTTTTTTGAGCAAACAATAAAGGGGGCGAGCAATGATGGAAAAGCCAGGGATGTGTTTACGCCATAACTTAAAGTTCCCAGAACTTGCTGTAAACTCCTTCGTGCTGGAAGGATTCTGTCCATGTTCTATTTTTTTCAGGGTATCCTGAGGGACAGAAGCAGCTCCCTTAATCCACCAGACCCCCAGGAATTTTAACTTCCTGTGCAGGTCCCTGACATTTTGAGTCTGGAATTTCCAATCCCAAATCTGATAATGTTTTTCGGATGTTTTGCATCATGTCTTGTACACTTTCTTGGCTCCTATTAAAGGGGGGGGATGGTCGTCAATATATTGGTATACTGTACATCCCTGTGAAACAGGAATCTCTGATAGCGCTTTAGCTAAAGCATTATGAGCAATGGTGGGGGGAATGTTTGTATCCTTGTGGAAGTCGGTTAAAGGTATATTGGACTCCTTTCCACGTGAATGCAAACTGCGCTTTGTCTTGCTCAAGGAGGGGAATCATAAAAAACATGTCTTTTACATCTAAGGCAGCCATCCAAGGATGGGCAGCTCCTTTTATCATTGTCACAATTTCCGCGATACTCGGAACCGCAGCGGTCAGGGTGCAGCGTTGGCGTTTAACTTTCGGTAATCTACTGTGAAACGCCATTGCCCGGTTGGTTTCTTTTACTGGCCACACCGGTGAATTATAAGGCGAGTGAGTCCTCTGAATGATGTTTCTTTTTTCTAAATCTGATACCACCCCGTCTGCTCCTGCAAGTGCAGCTGCAGGCAGTGGGTACTGTCGGACGTTGGTAATTTTTAGAGGAGGCAAAGGTATAGATGTTTCTAATAGGCCCAGTTTAACTGTGTCTAATCCTTTTTTGCGTCCTGCAAAACTCCACACAGTTCCATCCGGGAATTTCCACATTCGCCCACGCAGCACGTCAAATCCTAGGAGGTTAGAATGTGAGGCACCCACTAACACTTCTGCCCTAGTCATTCGCTGCTCTCCCGGCAACCAGAGGTTAATTTTTGCAGTGGGGCATGTTTTTACCACACCATCAATTCCTGTGAAGTTGACTCTGCGTCGGGTGGGATTTATACCTAGAAGTTGTGCTGTTTCGTTAGTGATTGCAGACATTTGGGCTCCAGTATCAATAATAAAATTTACCAATATCTTCCGGGGTCCAACAGGAATGATAATAACGGGTTCGGAGTCTTTATGAGAGAGCCATTGAATTGCTAGTACCTGCCGGACAGGGTGGCTCACTGCCCTCCCCGGGGATAGGAGTTTTTTGGCTGGGACTCTGTCAAATCAATCAAGTTACGTTCCGGTGCAGAAGGCACAATTTTCTCACGACTTGGGGATTCTCTGGTTAGACTTTTCTCCCCAGCCACATTATTCTTTCTAGTTAGAGATTGGACTAGTGTACGGAGGTCTCCCGTAGGGACACCGTGCAAGAATTGTCGGGGCACCCCTAATTGTAGGGCTTTACGCCACAACTCATTCCGGTCCTTATCAGGCTTAAACCTTTCCTCCGATTTAGGGTTTTTAGTGTGAGTTCGGACTTGGCGAACCTTTCGGGGGTGTTCGGAGGATTTCTCACTAGTTAGGCTGGCCCAGCCCATTCGGCGCCCATATTGATCTATTTCCTGTACATATTCATTCCAGGTGGGCATGTAGTGACGACGGCCCCGCCTATGAGCACCCCGAGCCTCTCGTATACGATCTTGAGTACGAACAAGGAACGGTTTCAGGCAATCGGGAAGACCACGGATGAGAGGGGCTAATCGATCGGGGTCGATAGGGGCTGACATTGGGGATTTCCGAAATTCCTCTCTGTCATACATGGCTTGCAGACAAGCTGCTTTCCGTACAGCCGCAAACAGATCAGAGTAGCCTGTAGCTCTAATCTCTAACGGCTCCCCCCTCTCTCGCGGATCCCATACCCCCTGCCCAATAGGCTGCTCGAGCAGTTAGGGGAATAATTATGATCCCCAGGCATAGTGGTTAAAACACTCCTGGTCCCCAAGAGTCTCCTGCTTCTTCCTCACTCAGCATAATTCTGTCCCCCCTTCAGAAGAAACTCGCCACACGTACTCAACAGCTGACTCTTCTGGTCGCCTCGAATATTTCTCCCTTATTTTTGTTAACTCGGTTGGTGTCCATGGAACGGTACGCACAGTGGTGTGAATTTCATCATCGTCATCAACCGCAGCTTCAGTTTTAACCAGAGGACGTAAAGGAAAAACTTGGGATTTCAAAGTAAAAGTCCTTCCTCCTCATCTTCATCCTCACTATTAGACAAAAAATCTCCGGTCTGGGTTCCGGGAATTTGGATAACACTATTAACTTACGAATCTGTTGGACCTGGGTCGAGGGCTGCATTTTATCTAAGAGCCCAGTCACCCTTTCTAATATATTTTAAGTTGAGCATTCTGGTTTCCTAAACATTCATTCTCACTCACAAGCTTATCGACGTGAGTTCTTAATTTTTTCTCCTGTCTCCTTTTGCAAGGCTAATGATGACTTCAGCACCTCATTCTCCGATTTCAGGGTTGCATATTCTACAGCTGAAATCAGATTAGGAGCAGGGGTTTCTCTAGCTTCTTGTTGTGCACAAGATAAACAGGCGCCTAACGCAGCACAAATCACACCCTTGCCTTTCCCCGCTCTGAGCTTCTGTGAAACCCGACACTCTTCAATACGTTCCACCACTTTCTCTTCATCCTTCCAAATTTTTGGGCCCACTCCTTCCCAGCCTGGGAAGGGGCACAATCATATTTTTGCAGCAGTTTATCCATGGCAATCCTGCCGACTACGCCAAATTCTGTTGCGTGAAACGGGGCCAAGCGGTTTTGGCAGAAGATAAACCCCCTTGCGTTCTAACACTCCTCACCGAGGTGGGAGGCTAGGTGCGGCTAGGTTTAAATTCTGAGTGATGCCCAATTCAGCACTATCAGTCCAATCGCGTTTGAAATGTATTAAACTACTACGCCATTTGGATACACTAATGAGTGGACTTCACCTTCAGTCTAGTCGTGCTCCTGAACTAGCACGGCCTCTCTGTAGTTTTGGTCGCGTTCAGTGAGAAAGCGGAACGGACTAGCTACTTAAACAGTGCAGTTTACTTAAACAACAGATATACAGGTTCTTTAGGATTGCCGGTGATAAATACACTGTCTGCAAAGCACGTGCAAATAAAGATATTGCTAAGTATTACAAACGCGCGACAAATTATAAACGATACAGCCTGGCTATAAAACGTAGGGTAGAGTTTCTATAGAGAAATTTCTAAGTCCCCGAGAAAGCGCTCGGTGTAATCGAAGTCTTACCCAAAGGCGTCCCTATGGGGGGGAAGAAAGGCTCAGCCCGTCGACTGATCCCGGAAATCAGCGGTGGAATTCTTCGCGATGGTGTCTTCCCTGACATCCCCTCTCTCTTGGGCTATTTTTATATTTTTTTTTTATCTTCAAAGTGGAGTTTGAGTGACTTTAGTCATACATACTTTTATTATGATTATGTATTCAAGGAGGAGTGTTCACACCTCGGGGGCGGATAGCCTCCGGGATGGAGGTGTGTTTTGGTACATTGTGGTGAGCAAAGTTCGCACAAAAGGACAGCATTTCATCAACATTTGACGAAAGGTTGGCTCGGGTAGCGTGTAGGCCGCTTATCAGTTCCGTAGTACCATCTCGTCCCCATATCTGCTATTCGTCACAAGGGAAGGCCACGGAACAAGCGTGTTCCGTTCCATCCCTCGTGTAGTTTCGCAAACAACCTCGCGCAGGGAATCACAGATGTTGCATTCTTCGTGTGCTAGCTGTGGCTGTATTCTACCTCAGAAGCCTCTTGATTTTATGACTTTCCTTAATGTGTGAACAATGCTGTATTTTTTGTATTCTTGGCCAATTTAGTAATTATTCCACATAATCCACCCCGTGACTACAGTCACTCAAGCTCCACGATAATCAATACTGATGGGGAATATCACATGTCCTCTTATGGCGAGGGATATCAAGTGAAAATACTTCTTGGGGTGATTAAGCGAGTTAAGCGTTTCATCATAATCCAAAGTCTAACATGCAAAACAATTGTCAAAGCAAAGCACAATACAGTGAGTACTAGTAGAACACAACAGGATGGAGCATCTTGTTAAAAAGTCCTGTAGCTGTCGGTGACCATCCAAAGAGGGTGTCCCACCATTCATGTCCACCGTCTCTCTTGACCCTTTCCAGTACATGGTGTTTTCTTCAACATCATGATGGACAGTAATCAGAGTTCTTTGTCCATTTTCTTGGGCCTCTTTCAACAATCGCTTCAATTCATCGTGTTGTAGCAACTTCCTCACTAGTGAGAGATTCATTCCGATAGGGGTAGGCAGCAAATCTCGAATCAATGTGTAATTAGATTGTAGCAATTGAAAAGACGTAACAGGAGCTGAATAACTGAAGTCACATCCAATGATGTTAGTAAAGTTACAAACACAAAGATTTGAGTTATTACTTATATCTACTGCTATGTCATCTACGAATACAAAAGTACAGGGAGACCTCATGCAAACACACCCTTTCCCAATATATACAAGCACAGTTTCTGGGGTTTCATCAGGTTGTATCTCAAAATGACAAAACATTCTGGTTGGTGTCAAGACAAATGTCTTGTGCCTTGAGAGTATTACTCTCACAAATGAATCCTTGTTGATCTCGTGAAATGCATGCTTCAACATCAACAGTTTGCCTTTATTCTCGTTTTGTTGTGCCCACACTCTATGCTCTACCGGATGGAGTATAGCTCCATGGTGATTCAACCCCAGTGCGATGATTTGGGTATATGGTGTATACTGAGGCATTGCGTATCGTTAAGACAAAAGCTGTGGCTTTGCTCTCAGTGGGATCATAGGTGAAATTAACCAGATACCACCAGGATTGAAATTTTCTCTCAAACTCAATTGCATTATCCCATATTACTTTTCGAATTTCAGTGGGCAAGGTGCCTTCTTCACCTTCCCTTATAATTGCGGCTGTCATAGATTGCATCCACAGTTGGGCTTGGATCCAACTAAGGGCCAAGGAAACATTGTTTGGGGTTGTACCAAGTGCATTTGTGATCAGCTGATGGTCTTTTTCACCTGTTTCCTCCCACTGAGGCAATATATTCGATAAAAGCCATTGGTGATTTCCCAATGCTGATAGAGAGGACTGTAGAGGATGTTTTAATTTGTCTAGATCACTAGTAGTTGTGACTAGTTTGTTTGCAAGTATCTCAGCATCTGTACTATTTAAGACTCCCAGTCCTGTTCCTAAGATACCAGTCACCTCTCTCTTCAGTCGTTGTGAGGTGTCAACAGTTCGCCGGCCTAACCATGCTGACCATCCTGCATAAGATGTACTCAGGAATGGTGAGCAGGTGGGTTTGATCGCAGAGATATTAATCTGCATTGACAATTCTACTCGTTTGAGGGAATATGTGGGTTAAACGGTATTTGTTGTTGACCTGTGTGTTTAATGGCATAAGGGCCAATGTTAAAGGTGTAAGGAGTTAGACTAATGGAGGGCTGAGTAGCTACACCCTTGAAAGTTTGTGGGGGTGTAGGTTTTGGGTTCATTTCAACAGGTTCAGATGTATTTGAGTCAATCATAAATTCAAATAACAATTCCGTGCCCCTGTAGCCCCAAATACAATATACTATGATAGGTTTGATAAAGGTGAAGTTGTGCCAGCAATCTGAGTTTGGCTCTATAATTTTGTAACAATCAATCAGTGTTATATTTGTCCGGTTTAGTAGAGTCTACATGGATGGTTTCAATTACAGTTGGTCTATGGTGAGCAGACCCATTGATTACTCGGCAGCTAATTTGTATTTTCTTTCCTGGGACGGCTTCAAGCTTAGCCATTTGGAGTGAGTCTTTCCAACTCCATTTATCTCTGGAATATACTTCACTTTCTTGTATAACCAGAGTGGAGAGATTTAAATCCCTCATGTTTTCTAGTGTCTCAGTGCTTGCAGTGTATCGTGACAGTGCATTATCCAAAGCTCATCATCAAGGGGCAGATTCTTAAATCGCTCAATAAGGTGTCATTATCGGGGGTTTCAGATAGTGGCAGTGGAACCAGACTAGTCTGTGAGTTGAGTCAGGTTCGACTTTATCTATGCTTTGATCTATCTCATGTTTTGAAAACACCTCATTTTCATGTAGGACTACAGTGGCCAGGCTCAATTTCCTTTTCCCTGTTCCTGCCATCGCATTGTGTTTTACATAAGCTTGAGACCACGGCCATTCTGGGTCTCTTTGACTACAAACAACAGGGAGTAAAAAGATAAAACTGAATAGCATCAATTCCATCTGCCAATTCGTCATTCTAAAATTTAGGCCTCCAGATGGCCATACATAACAAAAATAATATTATTGCCAGGATCAATGTCAGGATTCCCTGGAGACACTCGAGGTTAGCGTAGGCCAATGCGTCTGTCCACGTACAGTTCTTCCGAGGTTCCTGTAAGACACAAAGGAAAAGAAAATCTGCTCGGTCTCATTTGACCGACGGGGTTAAAAAGAGGGCGAGATCCACCGGGTGCTGATCCGGTGTATCTTCCCTGAACAGTCTTTGGCTTCCCGTGCATGGGGGTTTTTGGGAGTAGCTAACACCATTGGTACTGTGCCAATTTGAGGCATTTTCACTAACACAGGTTGCCCAGGGTGAAATTGTCCCAGGTATTTTCGTGGTTCATTGGGAACTTTTGGAGTGATGATATCAGCAGATACACAGAAAGCTTTCATTTTAGGACAGCCATCTCCACTCCATCTGTTATTTAATTGATAGATGGCATCATCCAATCGCAAATGCCAACCAGGTTCATGAGTTTTTGCAAAACGCTTAACCAATCCATTGGTGCGTTCAACAATGCCATTAGCCTGATGATAATAGGGAGTATGAAATACCCATCGAATCCCTTCTTCTTTGGCCCAATCTTGTACCACTGTAGCGGTAAAGTGTGAACCGTTATCACTTTGGATTTCCTCAGGAAGGGGAAGTGTGCTGAACCACCCTTTTAGGCCTTTCACTGTGTTGTTCCCGGTAGCTGATTTGAAGCTGGTGGCCATAGCGAGGCCAGAGATAATCTCCACTCCGACTAGGACGTATCTTTTCTCACCTGATGATCTCAAGGGCCCAATATAATCAATTTGCCATGAATGCCACAATGTTTTCTTGTCCCGAATGTGTAAAGGAGGCGCCTTACTCGGATGATCTTTATTGAGTCGTAGGCGACATTGTGAACAGGCGGTTACTACTTGTTCACACAGCTTAACCGACACAGGCCACCCCCGGGCTAGACCTTCCTGATACAGATCAGCACGGCCTGTATGGCCACGCTTAATATGTAACCATTCGAGTAAGCGTTCCCATTCCCGACCATCATCTACAATGTCAATTTGCTGCAACCGCGTGAGGCTATCTACCTGTTGGTTGAATTGAGCAGTGATCGAGTTCGAACGATCATGGCCTTTTACCCAACCGATGTGCAATGTTCTCTGTCCTCCCATTTCCAACAGTTGCTTCCAACTCTCTGTCTCCCAGATTGGGACTCTATTCACCTGCCAATCATTGGCTGCCCAGTGTCCAATCCATTCAGTGGCTCCTTTAAAAACAGCATATGAGTCAGTGTAAATGTAAGTAGCCCCACGTTGTGCAGCTAGTAGGACGGCTCTGAGTTCCCCTACTTGTGCGCTACCTTCTCCTGTTTCAATTGCTCTTTCCCCCGTTGCTACTTCCAGTGCTACGGCCTTGTATTTCCACTTATTGTTCTCACGGTGAGATGACGCATCAGTAAACCACACTCCTGTAAGATCACTGCCTTCTTTCAGAGGAGGTGCTTCTTGGATTGGAGATGGTCTGTTTGGTGGGGATTGGAACTATAGGGCACCATCTATATCCTTCTGGAGCTTGGATACTTTGATACTACCTTCAGAGATTGGCATGATATCATTAATGCCTTCTAAATAAGCATACCACTTTCGAACTGTGGGTTTCTGGGCAATGCCGGCTGGTGGTGCTGTCCCTTTACGGACCACATCTAGGAGACGAAAAGGGCCCCGAACAATCACGCTCTGTTCTCTCCTTATCTGCTCTGCTCGTTGCAATGCTCGCACCAGGGACAGTAAACCCTTCTCTAGTCTGAATATCTGCTCTCAGTATCATTAAAGGAGTGAGAGCTAAATTCTAATGGTCTCTCCGGTCCTGCTGGTCCCTTTTGCCATAAGTTACAATGAGAGCCATGTTCGCTGGACCCCCATTCTACATGGACAGGGTCAGTTGGATGTATGGGGCCAAGTTGTTGGAATAACCTTAGCTCTTTTATTAGCAATTCCAGTGCATTAGTATGTTGTTCAGTCCACTCCCAGGATTTACCTTTTTTGAGCAAACAATAAAGGGGGCGAGCAATGATGGAAAAGCCAGGGATGTGTTTACGCCAATAACTTAAAGTTCCCAGAACTTGCTGTAACTCCTTCGTGCTGGAAGGATTCTGTCCATGTTCTATTTTTTTCAGGGTATCCTGAGGGACAGAAGCAGCTCCCTTAATCCACCAGACCCCCAGGAATTTAACTTCCTGTGCAGGTCCCTGACATTTTGAGTCTGGAATTTCCAATCCCAAATCTGATAATGTTTTTCGGATGTTTTGCATCATGTCTTGTACACTTTCTTGGCTCTCTCCCCCCCTATTAAGATGTCGTCAATATATTGGTATACTGTACATCCCTGTGAAACAGGAATCTCTGATAGCGCTTTAGCTAAAGCATTATGAGCAATGGTGGGGGAATGTTTGTATCCTTGTGGAAGTCGGTTAAAGGTATATTGGACTCCTTTCCACGTGAATGCAAACTGCGCTTTGTCTTGCTCAAGGAGGGGAATCATAAAAAACATGTCTTTTACATCTAAGGCAGCCATCCAAGGATGGGCAGCTCCTTTTATCATTGTCACAATTTCCGCGATACTCGGAACCGCAGCGGTCAGGGTGCAGGCGTTGGCGTTTAACTTTCGGTAATCTACTGTGAAACGCCATTGCCCGGTTGGTTTCTTTACTGGCCACACCGGTGAATTATAAGGCGAGTGAGTCCTCTTAATGATGTTTCTTTTTTCTAAATCTGATACCACCCCGTCTGCTCCTGCAAGTGCAGCTGCAGGCAGTGGGTACTGTCGGACGTTGGTAATTTTAGAGGGAGGCAAAGGTATAGATGTTTCTAATAGGCCCAGTTTAACTGTGTCTAATCCTTTTTTGCGTCCTGCAAAACTCCACACAGTTCCATCCGGGAATTTCCACATTCGCCCACGCAGCACGTCAAATCCTAGGAGGTTAGAATGTGAGGCACCCACTAACACTTCTGCCCTAGTCATTCGCTGCTCTCCCGGCAACCAGAGGTTAATTTTTGCAGTGGGGCATGTTTTTACCACACCATCAATTCCTGTGAAGTTGACTCTGCGTCGGGTGGGATTTATACCTAGAAGTTGTGCTGTTTCGTTAGTGATTGCAGACATTTGGGCTCCAGTATCAATAATAAAATTTACCAATATCTTCCGGGGTCCAACAGGAATGATAATAACGGGTTCGGAGTCTTTATGAGAGAGCCATTGAATTGCTAGTACCTGCCGGACAGGGTGGCTCACTGCCCTCCCCGGGGATAGGAGTTTTTTGGCTGGGACTCTGTCAAATCAATCAAGTTACGTTCCGGTGCAGAAGGCACAATTTTCTCACGACTTGGGGATTCTCTGGTTAGACTTTCTCCCCAGCCACATTATTCTTTCTAGTTAGAGATTGGACTAGTGTACGGAGGTCTCCCGTAGGGACACCGTGCAAGAATTGTCGGGGCACCCCTAATTGTAGGGCTTTACGCCACAACTCATTCCGGTCCTTATCAGGCTTAAACCTTTCCTCCGATTTAGGGTTTTTAGTGTGAGTTCGGACTTGGCGAACCTTTCGGGGGTGTTCGGAGGATTTCTCACTAGTTAGGCTGGCCCAGCCCATTCGGCGCCCATATTGATCTATTTCCTGTACATATTCATTCCAGGTGGGCATGTAGTGACGACGGCCCCGCCTATGAGCACCCCGAGCCTCTCGTATACGATCTTGAGTACGAACAAGGAACGGTTTCAGGCAATCGGGAAGACCACGGATGAGAGGGGCTAATCGATCGGGGTCGATAGGGGCTGACATTGGGGATTTCCGAAATTCCTCTCTGTCATACATGGCTTGCAGACAAGCTGCTTTCCGTACAGCCGCAAACAGATCAGAGTAGCCTGTAGCTCTAATCTCTAACGGCTCCCCCCTCTCTCGCGGATCCATACCCCCTGCCCAATAGGCTGCTCGAGCAGTTAGGGAATAATTTGATCCCCAGGCATAGTGGTTAAAAACACTCCTGGTCCCCAAGAGTCTCCTGCTTCTTCCTCACTCAGCATAATTCTGTCCCCCCCTTCAGAAGAAACTCGCCACACGTACTCAACAGCTGACTCTTCTGGTCGCCTCGAATATTTCTCCCTTATTTTTGTTAACTCGGTTGGTGTCCGTGGAACGGTACGCACAGTGGTGTGAATTTCATCATCGTCATCAACCGCAGCTTCAGTTTTAACCAGAGGACGTAAAGGAAAAACTTGGGATTTCAAAGTAAAAGTCCTTTCCTCCTCATCTTCTTCGTCATCCTCCTATTAGACAAAAAATCTCCGGTCTGGGTTCCGGAATTTGGATAACACATTAACTTACGAATCTGTTGGACCTGGGTCGAGGGCTGCATTTTATCTAAGAGCCCAGTCACCCTTTCTAATAATATTTTAAGTTGAGCATTCTGGTTTCCTAAACATTCATTCTCACTCACAAGCTTATCGACGTGAGTTCTTAATTTTTCTCCTGTCTCCTTTTGCAAGGCTAATGATGACTTCAGCACCTCATTCTCCGATTTCAGGGTTGCATATTCTACAGCTGAAATCAGATTAGGAGCAGGGGTTTCTCTAGCTTCTTGTTGTGCACAAGATAAACAGGCGCCTAACGCAGCACAAATCACACCCTTGCCTTTCCCCGCTCTGAGCTTCTGTGAAACCCGACACTCTTCAATACGTTCCACCACTTTCTCTTCATCCTTCCAAAATTTTTGGGCCCACTCCTTCCCAGCCTGGGAAGGGGCACAATCATATTTTTGCAGCAGTTTATCCATGGCAATCCTGCCGACTACGCCAAATTCTGTTGCGTGAAACGGGGCCAAGCGGTTTTGGCAGAAGATAAACCCCCTTGCGTTCTAACACTCCTCACCGAGGTGGGAGGCTAGGTGCGGCTAGGTTTAAATTCTGAGTGATGCCCAATTCAGCACTATCAGTCCAATCGCGTTTAATATGTATTAAACTACTACGATTTGGATACACTAATAGTGGACTGCACCTTCAGTCTAGTCGTGCTCCTGAACTAGCACGGCCTCTCTGTAGTTTTGGTCGCGTTCAGTGAGAAAGCGGAACGACTAGCTACTTAAACAGTGCAGTTTATTTAAACAACAGATATACAGGTTCTTTAGGATTGCCGGTGATAAATACACTGTCTGCAAAGCACGTGCAAATAAAGATATTGCTAAGTATACAAACGCGCGACAAAATTATAAACGATACAGCCTGGCTATAAACGTAGGGTAGAGATTCTCTAGAGAAATTTCTAAGTCCCCGAGAAAGCGCTCGGTGTAATCGAAGTCTTACCCAAAGGCGTCCCTATGGGGGGGAAGAAAGGCTCAGCCCGTCGACTGATCCCGGAAATCAGCGGTGGAATTCTTCGCGATGGTGTCTTCCCTGACATCCCCTCTCTCTTGGGCTATTTTTATATTATTTTTTTATCTTCAAAGTGGAGTTTGAGTGACTTTAGTCATACATACTTTTATTATGATTAATGTATTCAAGGAGGAGTGTTCACACCTCGGGGGCGGATAGCCTCCGGGATGGAGGTGTGTTTTGGTACATTGTGGTGAGCAAAGTTCGCACAAAAGGACAGCATTTCATCAACATTTGACGAAATGTTGGCTCGGGTAGCGTGTAGGCCGCTTATCAGTTCCGTAGTACCATCTCGTCCCCCATATCTGCTATTCGTCACAAGGAAGGCCACGGAACAAGCGTGTTCCCGTTCCATCCCTCGTGTAGTTTCGCAAACAACCTCGCGCAGGGGAATCACAGATGTTGCATTCTTCGTGTGCTAGCTGTGGCTGTATTCTACCTCAGAAGCCTCTTGATTTTATGACTTTCTTAATGTGTGAACAATGCGTATTTTTTATTCTTGGCCAATTTAGTAATTATTCCACATAATCCACCCCGTGACTACAGTCACTCAAGCTCCACGATAATCAATACTGATGGGGAATATCACATGTCCTCTTATGGCGAGGGATATCAAGTGCAAATACTTCTTGCGGGGTGATTAAGCGAGTTAAGCGTTTCATCATAATCCAAAGTCTAACATGCAAACAATTGTCAAAGCAAAGCACAATACAGTGAGTACTAGTAGAACAACAACAGGATGGAGCATCTTGTTAAAAGTCCTGTAGCTGTCGGTGACATCCAAGAGGGTGTCCCACCATTCCATGTCCACCGTCTCTCTTGACCCTTTCCAGTACATGGTGTATTTCTTCAACAATCATGATGGACAGTAATCAGAGTTCTTTGTCCATTTTCTTGGGCCTCTTTCAACAATCGCTTCATTCATCGTGTTGTAGCAACTTCCTCACTAGTGAGAGATTCATTCCGATAGGGGTAGGCAGCAAATCTCGAATCAATGTGTAATTAGATTGTAGCAATTGAAAAGACGTAACAGGAGCTGAATAACTGAAGTCACATCAATGATGTTAGTAAAGTTACAAACACAAAGATTTGAGTTATTACTTATATCTACTGCTATGTCATCTACGAATACAAATGTACAGGGGAGACCTCATGCAAACACACCTTTCCCAATATATACAAGCACAGTTTCTGGGGTTTCATCAGGTTGTATCTCAAAATGACAACATTCTGGTTGGTGTCAAGAACAAATGTCTTGTGCCTTGAGAGTATTACTCCTCACAAATGAATCCTTGTTGATCTCGTGAAATGCATGCTTCAACATCAACAGTTTGCCATTTATTCTCGTTTTGTTGTGCCCACACTCTATGCTCTACCGGATGGAGTATAGCTCCATGGTGATTCAACCCCAGTGCGATGATTGGGTATATGTGTATACTGAGGCATTGCGTATCGTTAAGACAAAAGCTGTGGCTTTGCTCTCAGTGGGATCATAGGTGAAATTAACCAGATACCACCAGGATTGAAATTTTCTCTCCAAACTCAATTGCATTATCCCATATTACTTTTCGAATTTCAGTGGGCAAGGTGCCTTCTTCACCTTCCCTTATAATTGCGGCTGTCATAGATTGACATCCACAGTTGGGCTTGGATACAACTAAGGGCCAAGGAAACATTGTTTTGGGTTGTACCAAGTGCATTTGTGATCAGCTGATGGTCTTTTCACCTGTTTCCTCCCACTGAGGCAATATATTCGATAAAGCCATTGGTGATTTCCCAATGCTGATAGAGAGGACTGTAGAGGATGTTTTATTTGTCTAGATCACTAGTAGTTGTGACTAGTTTGTTTGCAAGTATCTCAGCATCTGTACTATTTAAGACTCCCAGTCCTGTTCCTAAGATACCAGTCACCTCTCTCTTCAGTCGTTGTGAGGTGTCAACAGTTCGCCGGCCTAACCATGCTGACCATCCTGCATAAGATGTACTCAGGAATGGGTGAGGCAGGTGGGTTTGATCGCAGAGATATTAATCTGCATTGACAATTCTACTCGTTTGAGGGAATATGTTGGGTTAAACGGTATTTGTTGTTGACCTGTGTGTTTAATGGCATAAGGGCCAATGTTAAAGGTGTAAGGAGTTAGACTAATGGAGGGCTGAGTAGCTACACCCTTGAAAGTTTGTGGGGGGTGTAGGTTTTGGGTTCATTTCAACAGGTTCAGATGTATTTGAGTCAATCATAAATTCAAATAACAATTCCGTGCCCCTGTAGCCCCAAATACAATATACTATGATAGGTTTGATAAAGGTGAAGTTTGTGCCAGCAATCTGAGTTTGCTCTATAATTTTGTAACAATCAATCAGTGTTATATTTGTCCGGTTTAGTAGAGTCTACATGGATGGTTTCAATTACAGTTGGTCTATGGTGAGCAGACCCATTGATACTCGGCAGCTAATTTGTATTTTCTTTCCTGGGACGGCTTCAAGCTTAGCCATTTGGAGTGAGTCTTTCCAACTCCATTTATCTCTGGAATATACTTCACTTCCTTGTATAACCAGAGTGGAGAGATTTAAATCCCTCATGTTTTCTAGTGTCTCAGTGCTTGCAGTGTATCTTGACAGTGCATTATCCCAAAGCTCATCATCAAGGGGCAGATTCTTAAGTCCGCTCAATAAGGTGTCATTATCGGGGGTTTCAGATAGTGGCAGTGGAACCAGACTAGTCTGTGGAGTTGAGTCAGGTTCGACTTTATCTATGCTTTGATCTATCTCATGTTTTGAAAACACCTCATTTTCATGTAGGACTACAGTGGCCAGGCTCAATTTTCCTTTTCCTGTTCCTGCCATCGCATTGTGTTTTACATAAGCTTGAGACCACGGCCATTCTGGGTCTCTTTGACTACAAACAACAGGGAGTAAAAAGATAAAACTGAATAGCATCAATTCCATCTGCCAATCGTCATTCTAAAATTTAGGCCTCCAGATGGCCATACATAACAAAAATAATATTATTGCCAGGATCAATGTCAGGATTCCCTGGAGACACTCGAGGTTAGCGTAGGCCAATGCGTCTGTCCACGTACAGTTCTTCCGAGGTTCCTGTAAGACACAAAGGAAAAGAAAATCTGCTCGGTCTCATTTGACCGACGGGGTTAAAAAGAGGGCGAGATCCACCGGGTGCTGATCCGGTGTATCTTCCCTGAACAGTCTTTGGCTTCCCGTGCATGGGGGTTTTGGGAGTAGCTAACACCATTGGTACTGTGCCAATTTGAGGCATTTTCACTAACACAGGTTGCCCAGGGTGAAATTGTCCCAGGTATTTTCGTGGTTCATTGGGAACTTTTGGAGTGATGATATCAGCAGATACACAGAAAGCTTTCATTTTAGGACAGCCATCTCCACTCCATCTGTTATTTAATTGATAGATGGCATCATCCAATGGCAAATGCCAACCAGGTTCATGAGTTTTTGCAAAACGCTTAACCAATCCATTGGTGCGTTCAACAATGCCATTAGCCTGAGGATAATAGGGAGTATGAAATACCCATCGAATCCCTTCTTCTTTGGCCCAATCTTGTACCACTGTAGCGGTAAAGTGTGAACCGTTATCACTTTGGATTTCCTCAGGAAGGGGAAGTGTGCTGAACCACCCTTTTAGGCCTTTCACTGTGTTGTTCCCGGTAGCTGATTTGAAGCTGGTGGCCATAGCGAGGCCAGAGATAATCTCCACTCCGACTAGGACGTATCTTTTCTCACCTGATGATCTCAAGGGCCCAATATAATCAATTTGCCATGAATGCCACAATGTTTTCTTGTCCCGAATGTGTAAAGGAGGCGCCTTACTCGGATGATCTTTATTGAGTCGTAGGCGACATTGTGAACAGGCGGTTACTACTTGTTCACACAGCTTAACCGACACAGGCCACCCCCGGCTAGACCTTCCTGATACAGATCAGCACGGCCTGTATGGCCACGCTTAATATGTAACCATTCGAGTAAGCGTTCCCATTCCCGACCATCATCTACAATGTCAATTTGCTGCAACCGCGTGAGGCTATCTACCTGTTGGTTGAATTGAGCAGTGATCGAGTTCGAACGATCATGGCCTTTTACCCAACCAACGTGCAATGTTCTCTGTCCTCCCATTTCCAACAGTTGCTTCCAACTCTCTGTCTCCCAGATTGGGACTCTATTCACCTGCCAATCATTGGCTGCCCAGTGTCCAATCCATTCAGTGGCTCCTTTAAAAACAGCATATGAGTCAGTGTAAATGTAAGTAGCCCCACGTTGTGCAGCTAGTAGGACGGCTCTGAGTTCCCCTACTTGTGCGCTACCTTCTCCTGTTTCAATTGCTCTTTCCCCGTTGCTACTTCCAGTGCTACGGCCTTGTATTTCCACTTATTGTTCTCACGGTGAGATGACGCATCAGTAAACCACACTCCTGTAAGATCACTGCCTTCTTTCAGAGGAGGTGCTTCTTGGATTGGAGATGGTCTGTTTGGTGGGGATTGGAACAATAGGGCACCATCTATATCCTTCTGGAGCTTGGATACTTTGATACTACCTTCAGAGATTGGCATGATATCATTAATGCCTTCTAAATAAGCATACACTTTCGAACTGTGGGTTTCTGGGCAATGCCGGCTGGTGGTGCTGTCCCTTTACGGACCACATCTAGGAGACGAAAAGGGCCCCGAACAATCACGCTCTGTTCTCTCCTTATCTGCTCTGCTCGTTGCAATGCTCGCACCAGGGACAGTAAACCCTTCTCTAGGTCTGAATATCTGCTCTCAGTATCATTAAAGGAGTGAGAGCTAAATTCTAATGGTCTCTCCGGTCCTGCTGGTCCCTTTTGCCATAAGTTACAATGAGAACCATGTTCGCTGGACCCCCATTCTACATGGACAGGGTCAGTTGGATGTATGGGGCCAAGTTGTTGGAATAACCTTAGCTCTTTTATTAGCAATTCCAGTGCATTAGTATGTTGTTCAGTCCACTCCCAGGATTTACCTTTTTTGAGCAAACAATAAAGGGGGCGAGCAATGATGGAAAAGCCAGGGATGTGTTTACGCCAATAACTTAAAGTTCCCAGAACTTGCTGTAACTCCTTCGTGCTGGAAGGATTCTGTCCATGTTCTATTTTTTTCAGGGTATCCTGAGGGACAGAAGCAGCTCCCTTAATCCACCAGACCCCCAGGAATTTAACTTCCTGTGCAGTTCCCTGACATTTTGAGTCTGGAATTTCCAATCCCAAATCTGATAATGTTTTTCGGATGTTTTGCATCATGTCTTGTACACTTTCTTGGGCTCTCTCCCCCCCTATTAAGATGTCGTCAATATATTGGTATACTGTACATCCTGTGAAACAGGAATCTCTGATAGCGCTTTAGCTAAAGCATTATGAGCAATGGTGGGGAATGTTTGTATCCTTGTGGAAGTCGGTTAAAGGTATATTGGACTCCTTTCCACGTGAATGCAAACTGCGCTTTGTCTTGCTCAAGGAGGGGAATCATAAAAACATGTCTTTTACATCTAAGGCAGCCATCCAAGGATGGGCAGCTCCTTTTATCATTGTCACAATTTCCGCGATACTCGGAACCGCAGCGGTCAGGGGTGCAGCGTTGGCGTTTAACTTTCGGTAATCTACTGTGAAACGCCATTGCCCGGTTGGTTTCTTTACTGGCCACACCGGTGAATTATAAGGCGAGTGAGTCCTCTTAATGATGTTTCTTTTTTCTAAATCTGATACCACCCCGTCTGCTCCTGCAAGTGCAGCTGCAGGCAGTGGGTACTGTCGGACGTTGGTAATTTTAGAGGGAGGCAAAGGTATAGATGTTTCTAATAGGCCCAGTTTAACTGTGTCTAATCCTTTTTTGCGTCCTGCAAAACTCCACACAGTTCCATCCGGGAATTTCCACATTCGCCCACGCAGCACGTCAAATCCTAGGAGGTTAGAATGTGAGGCACCCACTAACACTTCTGCCCTAGTCATTCGCTGCTCTCCCGGCAACCAGAGGTTAATTTTTGCAGTGGGGCATGTTTTTACCACACCATCAATTCCTGTGAAGTTGACTCTGCGTCGGGTGGGATTTATACCTAGAAGTTGTGCTGTTTCGTTAGTGATTGCAGACATTTGGGCTCCAGTATCAATAATAAAATTTACCAATATCTTCCGGGGTCCAACAGGAATGATAATAACGGGTTCGGAGTCTTTATGAGAGAGCCATTGAATTGCTAGTACCTGCCGGACAGGGTGGCTCACTGCCCTCCCCGGGGATAGGAGTTTTTTGGCTGGGACTCTGTCAAATCAATCAAGTTACGTTCCGGTGCAGAAGGCACAATTTTCTCACGACTTGGGGATTCTCTGGTTAGACTTTTCTCCCCAGCCACATTATTCTTTCTAGTTAGAGATTGGACTAGTGTACGGAGGTCTCCCGTAGGGACACCGTGCAAGAATTGTCGGGGCACCCTAATTGTAGGCTTTACGCCACAACTCATTCCGGTCCTTATCAGGCTTAAACCTTTCCTCCGATTTAGGGTTTTTAGTGTGAGTTCGGACTTGGCGAACCTTTCGGGGGTGTTCGGAGGATTTCTCACTAGTTAGGCTGGCCCAGCCCATTCGGCGCCATATGATCTATTTCCTGTACATATTCATTCCAGGTGGGCATGTAGTGACGACGGCCCCGCCTATGAGCACCCCGAGCCTCTCGTATACGATCTTGAGTACGAACAAGGAACGGTTTCAGGCAATCGGGAAGACCACGGATGAGAGGGGCTAATCGATCGGGGTCGATAGGGGCTGACATTGGGGATTTCCGAAATTCCTCTCTGTCATACATGGCTTGCAGACAAGCTGCTTTCCGTACAGCCGCAAACAGATCAGAGTAGCCTGTAGCTCTAATCTCTAACGGCTCCCCCCTCTCTCGCGGATCCATACCCCCTGCCCAATAGGCTGCTCGAGCAGTTAGGGAATAATTATGATCCCCAGGCATAGTGGTTAAAAACACTCCTGGTCCCAAGAGTCTCCTGCTTCTTCCTCACTCAGCATAATTCTGTCCCCCCCTTCAGAAGAAACTCGCCACACGTACTCAACAGCTGACTCTTCTGGTCGCCTCGAATATTTCTCCCTTATTTTTGTTAACTCGGTTGGTGTCCGTGGAACGGTACGCACAGTGGTGTGAATTTCATCATCGTCATCAACCGCAGCTTCAGTTTTAACCAGAGGACGTAAAGGAAAAACTTGGGATTTCAAAGTAAAAGTCCTTTCCTCCTCATCTTCTTCGTCATCCTCACTGTTAGACAAAAAATCTCCGGTCTGGGTTCCGGAATTTGGATAACACATTAACTTACGAATCTGTTGGACCTGGGTCGAGGGCTGCATTTTATCTAAGAGCCCAGTCACCCTTTCTAATAATATTTTAAGTTGAGCATTCTGGTTTCCTAAACATTCATTCTCACTCACAAGCTTATCGACGTGAGTTCTTAATTTTTCTCCTGTCTCCTTTTGCAAGGCTAATGATGACTTCAGCACCTCATTCTCCGATTTCAGGGTTGCATATTCTACAGCTGAAATCAGATTAGGAGCAGGGGTTTCTCTAGCTTCTTGTTGTGCACAAGATAAACAGGCGCCTAACGCAGCACAAATCACACCCTTGGCCTTTCCCCGCTCTGAGCTTCTGTGAAACCCGACACTCTTCAATACGTTCCACCACTTTCTCTTCATCCTTCCAAAATTTTTGGGCCCACTCCTTCCCAGCCTGGGAAGGGGCACAATCATATTTTTGCAGCAGTTTATCCATGGCAATCCTGCCGACTACGCAAATTCTGTTGCGTGAAACGGGGCCAAGCGGTTTTGCAGAAGAGATAAACCCCCTTGCGTTCTAACACTCCTCACCAGGTGGGAGGCTAGGTGCGGCTAGGTTTAAATTCTGAGTGATGCCCAATTCAGCACTATCAGTCCAATCGCGTTTAATATGTATTAAACTACTACGATTTGGATACACTAATAGTGGACTGCACCTTCAGTCTAGTCGTGCTCCTGAACTAGCACGGCCTCTCTGTAGTTTTGGTCGCGTTCAGTGAGAAAGCGGAACGACTAGCTACTTAAACAGTGCAGTTTATTTAAACAACAGATATACAGGTTCTTTAGGGATTGCCGGTGATAAATACACTGTCTGCAAAGCACGTGCAAATAAAGATATTGCCTAAGTATACAAACGCGCGACAAAATTATAAACGATACAGCCTGGCTATAAACGTAGGGTAGAGATTCTCTAGAGAAATTTCTAAGTCCCCCGAGAAAGCGCTCGGTGTAATCGAAGTCTTACCCAAAGGCGTCCCTATGGGGGGGAAGAAAGGCTCAGCCCGTCGACTGATCCCGGAAATCAGCGGTCTGGAATTCTTCGCGATGGTGTCTTCCCTGACATCCCCTCTCTCTTGGGCTATTTTTATATTATTTTTTTATCTTCAAAGTGGAGTTTTGAGTGACTTTAGTCATACATACTTTATTATGATTAATGTATTCAAGGAGGAGTGTTCACACCTCGGGGGCGGATAGCCTCCGGGATGGAGGTGTGTTTTGGTACATTGTGGTGAGCAAAGTTCGCACAAAAGGACAGCATTTCATCAACATTTGACGAAAGGTTGGCTCGGGTAGCGTGTAGGCCGCTTATCAGTTCCGTAGTACCATCTCGTCCCCATATCTGCTATTCGTCACAAGGGAAGGCCACGGAACAAGCGTGTTCCGTTCCATCCCTCGTGTAGTTTCGCAAACAACCTCGCGCAGGGAATCACAGATGTTGCATTCTTCGTGTGCTAGCTGTGGCTGTATTCTACCTCAGAAGCCTCTTGATTTTATGACTTTCCTTAATGTGTGAACAATGCGGTATTTTTGTATTCTTGCCAATTTAGTAATTATTCCACATAATCCACCCCGTGACTACGGTCACTCAAGCTCCACGATAATCAATACTGATGGGGAATATCACATGTCCTCTTATGGCGAGGGATATCAAGTGCAAATACTTCTTGCGGGGTGATTAAGCGAGTTAAGCGTTTCATCATAATCCAAAGTCTAACATGCAAAACAATTGTCAAAGCAAAGCACAATACAGTGAGTACTAGTAGAACAACAACAGGATGGAGCATCTTGTTAAAAAGTCCTGTAGCTGTCGGTGACCATCCAAAGAGGGTGTCCCACCATTCATGTCCCACCGTCTCTCTTGACCCTTTCCAGTACATGGTGTATTTCTTCAACATCATGATGGACAGTAATCAGAGTTCTCTTGTCCATTTTCTTGGGCCTCTTTCAACAATCGCTTCAATTCATCGTGTTGTAGCAACTTCCTCACTAGTGAGAGATTCATTCCGATAGGGGTAGGCAGCAAATCTCGAATCAATGTGTAATTAGATTGTAGCAATTGA
Organism: Larus michahellis; assembly: GCF_964199755.1. NCBI lineage: Eukaryota > Metazoa > Chordata > Aves > Charadriiformes > Laridae > Larus > Larus michahellis. Next base: position 5,590 of record NW_027436103.1, on the reverse strand, counting down.
AAAGACGTAACAGGAGCTGAATAACTGAAGTCACATCCAATGATGTTAGTAAAGTTACAAACACAAGATTTGAGTTATTACTTATATCTACTGCTATGTCATCTACGAATACAAAAGTACAGGGAGACCTCATGCAAACACACCCTTTCCCAATATATACAAGCACAGTTTCTGGGGTTTCATCAGGTTGTATCTCAAAATGACCAACATTCTGGTTGGTGTCAAGACAAATGTCTTGTGCCTTGAGAGTATTACTCTCACAAATGAATCCTTGTTGATCTCGTGAAATGCATGCTTCAACATCAACAGTTTGCCATTTATTCTCGTTTTGTTGTGCCCACACTCTATGCTCTACCGATGGAGTATAGCTCCATGGTGATTCAACCCCAGTGCGATGATTGGGTATATGGTGTATACTGAGGCATTGCGTATCGTTAAGACAAAAGCTGTGGCTTTGCTCTCAGTGGATCATAGGTGAAATTAACCAGATACCACCAGGACTGAAATTTTCTCTCAAACTCAATTGCATTATCCCATATTACTTTTCGAATTTCAGTGGGCAAGGTGCCTTCTTCACTTCCCTTATAATTGCGGCTGTCATAGATTGCATCCACAGTTGGGCTTGGATACAACTAAGGGCCAAGGAAACATTGTTTGGGGTTGTCCAAGTGCATTTGTGATCAGCTGATGGTCTTTTTCACCTGTTTCCTCCCACTGAGGCAATATATTCGATAAAAGCCATTGGTGATTTCCCAATGCTGATAGAGAGGACTGTAGAGGATGTTTTAATTTGTCTAGATCACTAGTAGTTGTGACTAGTTTGTTTGCAAGTATCTCAGCATCTGTACTATTTAAGACTCCCAGTCCTGTTCCTAAGATACCAGTCACCTCTCTCTTCAGTCGTTGTGAGGTGTCAACAGTTCGCCGGCCTAACCATGCTGACCATCCTGCATAAGATGTACTCAGGAATGGTGAGCAGGTGGGTTTGATCGCAGAGATATTAATCTGCATTGACAATTCTACTCGTTTGAGGGAATATGTTGGGTTAAACGGTATTTGTTGTTGACCTGTGTGTTTAATGGCATAAGGGCCAATGTTAAAGGTGTAAGGAGTTAGACTAATGGAGGGCTGAGTAGCTACACCCTTGAAAGTTTGTGGGGGTGTAGGTTTTGGGTTCATTTCAACAGGTTCAGATGTATTTGAGTCAATCATAAATTCAAATAACAATTCCGTGCCCCTGTAGCCCCAAATACAATATACTATGATAGGTTTGATAAAGGTGAAGTTGTGCCAGCAATCTGAGTTTGGCTCTATAATTTTGTAACAATCAATCAGTGTTATGTTTGTCCGGTTTAGTAGAGTCTACATGGATGGTTTCAATTACAGTTGGTCTATGGAGCAGACCCATTGATTACTCGGCAGCTAATTTGTATTTTCTTTCCTGGGACGGCTTCAAGCTTAGCCATTTGGAGTGAGTCTTTCCAACTCCATTTATCACTGGAATATACTTCACTTCCTTGTATGACCAGAGTGGAGAGATTTAAATCCCTCATGTTTTCTAGTGTCTCAGTGGCTTGCAGTGTATCGTGACAGTGCATTATCCCAAAGCTCATCATCAAGGGGCAGATTCTTAAGTCCGCTCAATAAGGTGTCATTATCGGGGGTTTCAGATAGTGGCAGTGGGACCAGACTAGTCTGTGGAGTTGAGTCAGGTTCGACTTTATCTATGCTTTGATCTATCTCATGTTTTGAAAACACCTCATTTTCATGTAGGACTACAGTGGCCAGCTCAATTTTCCTTTTCCTGTTCCTGCCATCGCATTGTGTTTTACATAAGCTTGAGACCACGGCCATTCTGGGTCTCTTTGACTACAAACAACAGGGAGTAAAAAGATAAAACTGAATAGCATCAATTCCATCTGCCAATTCGTCATTCTAAAATTTAGGCCTCCAGATGGCCATACATAACAAAAATAATGTTATTGCCAGGATCAATGTCAGGATTCCCTGGAGACACTCGAGGTTAGCGTAGGCCAATGCGTCTGTCCACGTACAGTTCTTCCGAGGTTCCTGTAAGACACAAGGAAAGAAAATCTGCTCGGTCTCATTTGACCGACGGGGTTAAAAAGAGGGCGAGATCCACGGGTGCTGATCCGGTGTATCTTCCCTGAACAGTCTTTGGCTTCCCGTGCATGGGGGTTTTTGGGAGTAGCTAACACCATTGGTACTGTGCCAATTTGAGGCATTTTCACTAACACAGGTTGCCCAGGGTGAAATTGTCCCAGGTATTTCGTGGTTCATTGGGAACTTTTGGAGGTGATGATATCAGCAGATACACAGAAAGCTTTCATTTTAGGACAGCCATCTCCACTCCATCTGTTATTTAATTGATAGATGGCATCATCCAATGGCAAATGCCAACCAGGTCATGTGTTTTTGCAAAACGCTTAACCAATCCATTGTGCGTTCAACAATGCCATTAGCCTGAGGATAATAGGGAGTATGAAATACCCATCGAATCCCTTCTTCTTTGGCCCAATCTTGTACCACTGTAGCGGTAAAGTGTGAAACCGTTATCACTTTGGATCTTCCTCAGGAAGGGGAAGTGTGCTGAACCACCCTTTTAGGCCTTTCACTGTGTTGTTCCCGGTAGCTGATTTGAAGCTGGTGGCCATAGCGAGGCCAGAGATAATCTCCACTCCGACTAGGACGTATCTTTTCTCACCTGATGATCTCAAGGGCCCAATATAATCAATTTGCCATGAATGCCACAATGTTTTCTTGTCCCGAATTGTAAAGGAGGCGCCTTACTCGGATGATCTTTATTGAGTCGTAGGCGACATTGTGAACAGGCGGTTACTACTTGTTCACACAGCTTAACCGACACAGGCCACCCCCGGGCTAGACCTTCCTGATACAGATCAGCACGGCCTGTATGGCCACGCTTAATATGTAACCATTCGAGTAAGCGTTCCCATTCCCGACCATCATCTACAAATGTCAATTTGCTGCAACCGCGTGAGGCTATCTACCTGTGGTTGAATTGAGCAGTGATCGAGTTCGAACGATCATGGCCTTTTACCCAAACCAACGTGCAATGTTCTCTGTCCTCCATTTCCAACAGTTGCTTCCAACTCTCTGTCTCCCAGATTGGGACTCTATTCACCTGCCAATCATTGGCTGCCCAGTGTCCAATCCATTCAGTTGGCTCCTTTAAAAACAGCATATGAGTCAGTGTAAATGTAAGTAGCCCCACGTTGTGCAGCTAGTAGGACGGCTCTGAGTTCCCTACTTGTGCGCTACCTTCTCCTGTTTCAATTGCTCTTTCCCCTGTTGCTACTTCCAGTGCTACGGCCTTGTATTTCCCACTTATTGTTCTCACGGTGAGATGACGCATCAGTAAACCACACTCCTGTAAGATCACTGCCTTCTTTCAGAGGAGGTGCTTCTTGGATTGGAGATGGTCTGTTTGGTGGGGATTGGAACAATAGGGCACCATCTTATCCTTCTGGAGCTTGGATACTTTGATACTACCTTCAGAGATTGGCATGATATCATTAATGCCTTCTAAATAAGCATACCACTTTCGAACTGTGGGTTTCTGGGCAATGCCGGCTGGTGGTGCTGTCCCTTACGGACCACATCTAGGAGACGAAAAGGGCCCGAACAATCACGCTCTGTTCTCTCCTTATCTGCTCTGCTCGTTGCAATGCTCGCACCAGGGACAGTAAACCCTTCTCTAGGTCTGAATATCTGCTCTCAGTATCATAAAGGAGTGAGAGCTAAATTCTAATGGTCTCTCCGGTCCTGCTGGTCCCTTTGCCATAAGTTACAATGAGAACCATGTTCGCTGGACCCCATTCTACATGGACAGGGTCAGTTGGATGTATGGGGCCAAGTTGTTGGAATAACCTTAGCTCTTTTATTAGCAATTCTAGTGCATTAGTATGTTGTTCAGTCCACTCCCAGGATTTACCTTTTTTGAGCAAACAATAAAGGGGGCGAGCAATGATGGAAAAGCCAGGGATGTGTTTACGCCAATAACTTAAAGTTCCCAGAACTTGCTGTAACTCCTTCGTGCTGGAAGGATTCTGTCCATGTTCTATTTTTTTCAGGGTATCCTGAGGGACAGAAGCAGCTCCCTTAATCCACCAGACCCCCAGGAATTTAACTTCCTGTGCAGGTCCCTGACATTTGAGTCTGGAATTTCCAATCCCAAATCTGATAATGTTTTTCGGATGTTTTGCATCATGTCTTGTACACTTTCTTGGCTCTCTCCCCCCCTATTAAGATGTCGTCAATATATTGGTATACTGTACATCCCTGTGAAACAGGGAATCTCTGATAGCGCTTTAGCTAAAGCATTATGAGCAATGGTGGGGGAATGTTTGTATCCTTGTGGAAGTCGGTTAAAGGTATATTGGACTCCTTTCCACGTGAATGCAAACTGCGCTTTGTCTTGCTCAAGGAGGGGAATCATAAAAAACATGTCTTTTACATCTAAGGCAGCCATCCAAGGATGGGCAGCTCCTTTTATCATTGTCACAATTTCCGCGATACTCGGAACCGCAGCGGTCAGGGGTGCAGCGTTGGCGTTTAACTTTCGGTAATCTACTGTGAAACGCCATTGCCCGGTTGGTTTCTTTACTGGCCACACCGGTGAATTATAAGGCGAGTGAGTCCTCTTAATGATGTTTCTTTTTTCTAAATCTGATACCACCCCGTCTGCTCCTGCAAGTGCAGCTGCAGGCAGTGGGTACTGTCGGACGTTGGTAATTTTAGAGGGAGGCAAAGGTATAGATGTTTCTAATAGGCCCAGTTTAACTGCGTCTAATCCTTTTTTGCGTCCTGCAAAACTCCACGCAGTTCCATCGGGAATTTCCACATTCGCCCACGCAGCACGTCAAATCCTAGGAGGTTAGAATGTGAGGCACCCACTAACACTTCTGCCCTAGTCATTCGCTGCTCTCCCGGCAACCAGAGGTTAATTTTTGCAGTGGGGCATGTTTTTACCACACCATCAATTCCTGTGAAGTTGACTCTGCGTCGGGTGGGATTTATACCTAGAAGTTGTGCTGTTTCGTTAGTGATTGCAGACATTTGGGCTCCAGTATCAATAATAAAATTTACCAATATCTTCCGGGGTCCAACAGGAATGATAATAACGGGTTCGGAGTCTTTATGAGAGAGCCATTGAATTGCTAGTACCTGCCGGACAGGGTGGCTCACTGCCCTCCCGGGGATAGGAGTTTTTTGGCTGGGACTCTGTCAAATCAATCAAGTTACGTTCCGGTGCAGAAGGCACAATTTTCTCACGACTTGGGGATTCTCTGGTTAGACTTTTCTCCCCAGCCACATTATTCTTTCTAGTTAGAGATTGGACTAGTGTACGGAGGTCTCCCGTAGGGACACCGTGCAAGAATTGTCGGGGCACCCCTAATTGTAGGGCTTTACGCCACAACTCATTCCGGTCCTTATCAGGCTTAAACCTTTCCTCCGATTTAGGGTTTTTAGTGTGAGTTCGGACTTGGCGAACCTTTCGGGGGTGTTCGGAGGATTTCTCACTAGTTAGGCTGGCCCAGCCCATTCG
>NW_027436102.1:0-16358 GCF_964199755.1 Larus michahellis | reverse complement strand
TTGCATTTGCCATTACCGAAGTTTAAGTTTCTCAGAAAAATGCTAAATAATTCTCTACCACAGGAAGACTATGTGATCTTCTGTCCTGGTTGGCAGCAAATCTCTGTTAACTCATCATTACCTTCACTCCAGTGGGAACATTTAAGTGCCAAATAATAAAAAAAAATTTAAAAAAGAGTTAACCATTGATTTAGACTATGAGTAAGATTCCATCTACCCTAAATTGTGTGTCCTAAAAAGATAGATGAAAATGCTGAGCCAGTAACCCTAGTTTGTCTGTACACTCAGAGAGAGAAATGGGCACCTGCAGAGTGCAATTTTTCCCATATGAAGATCAGTGTCTAAGATGGGGCAAGATTAATTATTTCTAGACACTACTCTTTATCTACCTCAGGGTGACTGACTCAGAAACAGATACCCAATGCACGTCTAATACAGGGAAGGTGAATACTACCTTAATATTCCTGAGTTTGCTTATGACAGTACCATATGAGGCAGTGCCAAATGCTTTGTCAGAACCAAGACATAACACAGTCTCCCATTCCTCCCTGATCCCATTAGCTTGTCAAAACTGAAAGTATATTAGTTTGACACGATTTGTTCGTGACAGATCCATAATGGTTGTTTTTCATCACCGTATTAGTACTTCCAGGTGCTCATGAATTTGCAATTAATTCATTCCAGTATCTTCCCAAGACCTGAAGTCGGGCAATATCATCTGCACCTTCCCTGATTCTCCTTTTCTCCTCTGCAGGAAGATCTGTTGTATCTCTGCCTTCCTCCACTCAACTGAAGATTTCCCTCTAATCTAATCTAAGCTGACAATGTATTCGTTACTTAGCTCTATTATCTTCTCTTCTACTCCTCTAGATAAAATAAAGGTTTTTTGAAGTGTCTTATCAGAAAAGCACTGGTCTTTTATGGAAATAAAATGCAAAGAAGCCTCAGAATATTTCAGTCTTCAGGAGTCTCATTTTGATGGATTAATTAGATTACCCTATCTGCTTATTTTCTTATTTCTTACATATTCACAAATTCTTCCCTAGCAATTTTCTGGGGGGGAGAGAGGGGGGGAATTGCATACAAATGGTAATTCACTTTTCAGCTCTAATGTTCCCATTTGTATCCTAAAATGCTTTCATAACTCAAATGTGTTCAGTCGTATACCTTTGTTCCCATTCAAAGCATCTCTGGAGACAACCTAATTCCCACAATAAAAGTTTCAAAAAAGAAGAAAGTATTTCAGCCAGAGACACAAACTTTCTGATGCCTCTCAGAACTTTTTTGTTCATTGTCTTCAACCTACCTCACATGACAGCTGGCACCAGAGATTTGTAGACCTGCAATAGAATTTAAAAACAGCGTGGCAGGTTTTGCACTAGACTCATAATGGATTTTTGCTCACCATTCCACATCCAGATGATTTAGTGGAAGAGAGGAGCGCAATAGTAGATTTGTATTACATTGGTATTTCAGGGTCCTGGCAGTCATATTGCTAGTTATAGTGGGGATAGGAGGAAAGACATTTCCAACTTTAAATTATTTTTCTATTGCACAAGATCAAATCAGCTAGCATTCTCCCTCCCCAGCTTAATGATTTTGAGCTGAAGTACAGGAAATTCAGGTATCTAACTGTAGGTATGTTTCCTGCTGTGACTGTCCTTCTCTGAGTCCATCATGCAGTCCTGAAGAAGTCAGCTATTATTCTCTGTAACCGAAGAGGAGGCTGCTACTTTGTCTCCAAGCCTTGGAAAAAAAAAAAAAAAAAGAAAAAAAAGAAAAAAAAATCTTTCGCTTTCTCCTCCCAGACAACATATGAAATCTCTTCTGTTTTCTGTTGGCTTTCCTCCAGGTGCTTTCCAGTTCGCCTGCGTGTTATTCTACAATCATTTCCTAAAAGCAGGCATTCCACTCCCGATCGACAGTCAAAAGACCTTTGGGACCAGCTTTAGTATCTCACTTAACTAATGATAGTTTGAGGGATGCTTCAGACAGCCGTGGTGTCTGCCCCATGGGTGGCTGAACAAGGTGAGATGCTTCCTTCCAGCCCCGAGTGCCGAGCTCATACCAGATAATGAAAAGGAAGAGACGCATCTTGTACACACACAGCAGGACTCAGAGCACTCAGTAATCGTCTATGGGAAGCCAAGAGCATCCAGTTGCCCCTTGAGACATTCTCCATGTGGTGCCACTTCCATTCTACCGTGTTGAAAAAGGATCATCTACTGGTTTTGAACCAGAAACCACACTCCAAGGTCTGACCTTCTGGTTTTCATGTAAAGAGTGTCTCCCACCTCTCATTCCTGACTCCACACCATCCCCTTCCCGCAGCTCATCTTGGGTCTCACCTGCTGGAACATCTTTCTTCAACGTCATGACCCCACATTCCTGAGGATACATTCTGGCCTTTTCTGAGAGTTGCTGGCTGTGTCATGGAGAAGGAGAGATGCTGCAGTGAAGAGCAATGGCAGAGGGAAGGAAAACGAGCAGAACTACATTTGAAAGCAATGCTGCTACAAGGCACATCCCTCTCTACAGCGCTGTTGCTCTTCCCGGTGACATGGTGCTCTTCCCCTGCACGTTACAGGTCCCATTTATATACTGAGAGAGGAGAAATTTAAGACACCAGCATAGCCCTAGCGATAGCTTCTAGGTCATAATCAATTATTTCTCAATGAGGGACAGATGCTTTTCGTTTCAGCATCAATGTCATATTGTGGTCATTACACTTGTCCTGGACAAATGATGCTTCTTTACCAGCTGACGTAACTCACTTGTACCTCTCAAGAAAGAGAAGAAAATGAAGAGCAGGGGGAGCAGAGCAGAAAGCAGGGTTGTTGTGTTCTTATAGTTTTTAAGTTTTTAATGTATTTTATTTATTTGTATGTATTTCTTCAGATATTTAAATATATTTTATATAACCTTTATATATTTATTTCTACATTAAAAAGTCCCATTTTATATATGAAAATCAGAACTGGAGAGAGAATAAATTCCAGACCTTCCTTAGTAGGTAGGATTTGGGTTCATCTCTCCTGATTTTAGAGATAGAAGTCATTTCATTTAACTTTAGGGTCTGGAGTCCATCAGTTCAACATCTGCCTAGTTACATGTGAGGTGCCTTGGACACCAGGAGTGGTGGCAGATATAATAGGCAGATACATCTCACTTTCTTAAGCAAAGCACAACCTTTTCTCAAAAGCTACAACTTTATCTCCATTCTGGACTGAATCTACTTTTACCTGCCAGCAAAGAAAGCTTGGAATGATTCTTTTTTCTTTCCTAATATTGACCAAATAAAGGCTGTTTTCTTCCATACCAACATGTTCCACAAGTCTTTGGTTGACTGTCATCTCCTCACACTTGGTAGAAGCAAAACTGCCAAGTGCTGGCTTTCTGAATGCTTTCAGCTTAGAATTGGGGTGGGAGGGGAGGAAATGGGCTATTCTGCCTTCCTGGTTCCTCCCTGCAAAGTGCACCTTCAGCACAAGAGCAAGCCAGCTTCCTCATGAACCCCAGTTGAGAGAATTGGTGATGTTCCTCTTCATCTTTTGCCACTGCAATCTCCAAGTTTATTTTTATTTAGGAGGAAAACAGGAGTTTGGGGTAGCTTTTACCAAAGATGCAAGAGGACCATCTTTCATTGTGTTGGTCTTTCAGGAGAAAATAACCAGTTTGTTTCATTAGCTTAGAATACAAAACAAACAAACAAACAAACAAACAAAACCAAAAAAAAACAACCAAAAAAACCAGACTTATTTTCTGATGAAAAAAATGCACAGAAGGATTGACCTAACCACAAAATTTTTGTGTGGAAGGCTCAGTGACATGGCCACTTACAAGGAAGGTCAGAAAGTCTCTGTCCCTGAACAGATCATCTCATGTTTACTGCTTCAGACAAACTGTCATTATATGACCTTAAAAACACAGAGCTTTTCTGATAAATGTGAGGTTCTTGGAAAAGGGGATTTCTCTTACAAAAGTACAAGATATGAATAGAAAAAACAAAGGTTTTCAGCCCAAAAGCACTGGTTTCCGCCTTTTTTTTTTTAATATCTCCTTCCAGACTTGTCTGTTAAAATATTTGCATGTTTTTCCAGCTGCATCTATGGTCTATGGAAAGAGAGCGTACCTATCTAAAAATCTGCCTTACTTATAACCTTGGACCATCCCTCTTACACCAGCCCTGCTGATGATTTTTGAGACAAAGCTCCCGTGGCTGTTGCAAGACTTCCCATGGCAAGTAAAATTGGTTTCACATTAATAATTGGATGTGTGAATAAGGATAGATCAGGGACTGGGACTGTGGCGACTTCTTCAGGTCTGGAAACCAGGTTGGAAGGAGATACAAGCCAGGCAAGTGAGGGGGGTTTTCTAAGGACAAGAGGTGGGATATGGGACACTCACAAGCAACATCTTGGAAGCAGTTGATTTCTGTGGTACCAGAGTCATCTGCTATTTGCTGTTTCAGCGAGCAAAAGGCTAATGAAAAACTCAAGACCAAGAGCCCACAGTGGAGAAACTGTTCAAGGTGGAACACCAGCCAAAAGAGCCCCTTCCTTTTCTTCACCACCACAAGGAGAGCTCATAATCTGGGAGAGCAAGAAATTTTTCACTCTGAGGATGGTGAGGCACTGAACAGGTTCTCCAGAGGAGTTGTGGCTGCCCCAGCCCCGGAGGTGTTCAAGACCAGGCTGGATGGCGCTTGGAGCAACCTGGTCTAGTGGGAGGTGCCCCTGTCCACGTCAGGGGGTTGGAACAAGATGATCTTTAAGGTCCCTTCCAACCTAAACCACTTTATGATTCTATGACATAGCGATCCCAGGGAGATGTAGAGGTTGACCAACTGGAGCATCCCTCCTGAGCCAGATGTAGGAGTCTTTCTCTGTGGGCACCGGTGGCGTAGGGAGCTTGGACATGTATCAGCCTCATCCAGACAACATTCAGAGTAACCTCCAGCTGCTCCCAGTGAGCTGTGCAGATGGGGAATACAAAGGGTGCAGAGATTTCTGACCACATCTCACTCCCCAGCTTTGACTCCCACCAAGCCCTATGGCAAGTCCTACCTCAAAGGCAAAGTCAATCCTACAGCCAAAGGGGAAATGGGACCCTCTTTCACTCTTTCTGGACCTCCAGGACAACAACAACAACAGCAAAACAAAACAGAACAAAAAAACTCCCACACGCACAAAGAAAAGAGCTGCTCATTAAGACTTACACATAATTTACTGCATAAATTATGTTTACAAATCTGTCCCAAATAGCTGGTGGCACTTCTCCCATGCTTTAGTTTCTTCTTTCCGTTTAAAATAAAATAATTATATGAAGTGCTAACTAATCGCAATGAGAGAAGGATATTATCTCCATTTCTGCAAGACCAGCTTGAATTTTACTGTGTTTCTTCTAGTGTGTAAATGCTGGTATTTTTATTTTATTGCTGTACCCCAGGATGCTTTCTTTCAGAGTTTATGTTACAGGACAGTGTAATCGTGTCGCTTAAAATAATCAGATACTTCATTGAGTCTGCAGTGATTGGCACTGAAAATATATGGGTTTGGGTTGTGGTTTTTTTTTTTTTTCAGTTTTGCCTGATGCAGGTTAGAAGCTTCAATCAGAGATGACTTTTTAAAAATAATTTACATTGATAAAGGAGACTTTATGAGGACCGAGAAACCAGCCAAGCCTTTTCTCTGTACATGAAAGAAAGGCATACGGAAGTTCAAGAGCTGCAAACAAAAGCCACGTGACTTGAACACCACAATGCAGCTAAAACTCAGATTTTCAGACACTTGAGCCTCCAAATCAAGACATAAAGCCTTGTTTTCAGTTGGAGGCTTTTCTCCCACCTCAAGAGAGGAGTCAGTGCTGTGGTAACCAGGGGCAGTGCTTCAGGTTTTGGTGGTAGAGGCAACATAAGCAGGCTCCATGACTCTCAGGACCCATGGCAAGACCATCTCCAGGCTTTGTGGGAGCAGACACAATGCTAAGATTACCTGTCCCAGAGAGCAGGAGCCAGATTCAGACTGGTCCTGCCAAAACCCAGGGAAAAGGATGACTCCTGAGATCACATCTTTTAATATTACCAGCTTTCCAGCTGAGCAGCCAGTGGGAGGTCACACGTGACCTGGGGCAGACCCAGAGGGATTGACGGCTGGATGGCCGTGCCCAGAGAGTGGTGGTAAATGGAGTTAAATCCAGTTGGTGTCCAGTCACAAGTGGTGTCCCCCAGGGTTCGGTGCTGGGGCCGGTTCTCTTTAATATCTTTATCAATGATCTGGATGAAGGGATTGAATGCACCCTCAGTAAGTTCGCAGATGACACTAAACTGGGCGGGCGTGTTGATCTGCTTGAGGGTAGGTTGGCTCTGCAGAGGGATCTGGACAGGCTGGACCGATGGGCTGAGACCAATGGTATGAGGTTCAACAAGGCCAAATGCCAGGTCCTGCACTTGGGACACAACAACCCCATGCAGCGCTACAGGATTGGGGCAGAGTGGCTTGAAAGCAGCCCGGCAGAAAAGGACCTGGGGGTGTTGGTTGACAGCCGGCTGAATATGAGCCAGCAGTGTGCCCAGGTGGCCAAGAAGGCCAACAGCATCCTAGCCTGTATCAGGAATAGTGTGGTGAGCCGGACTAGGGAAGTGATCATCCCCCTGTACTCGGCACTGGTGAGGCCCCACCTCGAGTACTGCGTTCAGTTTTGGGCCCCTCGCTACAAGAGGGACATTGAGGTGTTGGAGCGTGTCCAGAGAAGGGCTACAAAGCTGGTGAGGGGTCTGGAGGACAAACCTTATGAGGAACGACTGAGGGAGCTGGGGTTGTTTAGCCTGGAGAAGAGGAGGCTGAGGGGAGACCTTATCACCCTCTACAACTACCTGAAAGGAGGTTGTAGAGAGATGGGGGCTGACCTCTTCTCCCTGGTGACAAGTGATAGGACGAGGGGAAACGGGTTCAAGTTATGTCAGGGGAGGTTTAGATTGGATATTAGGAGACATTTTTTCACTGAAAGGGTTATTAAACATTGGAATAGGTTGCCCAGGGAGGTGGTGGATTCACCATCTCTGGAGGTGTTTAAAAAAAGAGTAGATGGGGCACTGAGGGACATGGTTTAGAAGTGGCTCTTGTCAGGGTAGGCTAAAGGTTGGACTCGATGATCTTAAAGGTCCCTTCCAACCTCAACAATTCTATGATTCTATGATTCTATGACTGCACATGGTCCATGGGCTGTTGGAGGAGCAGCAGTGCAGATGGACAGGATGCATGCAGGACCAGGAACATGTGCCTGCTCACAGTTCTCCAAATATTGGTCTCTCAGAGAGGGATGGACTTGTTCAGGGGCTGAGTTCGCCGTCTGTGTGACTGGAAAATCACCAGTTTGTTCTTTTTTTTTTTTTTTTTACCCCAGAATTGCTGATCCAGCTCAGACGAAAAATCCGCCTATCAGAGTACCCTATCTCCAACAGCACTCGTGATGGATAGTGACTGAACAATGTGCTGTACTGATAACTACTAGCAGGGCTATTAACCACCAAAAGAACAGCGTGAACATGTACTGATGGTTTCCCACGTACTTCCCCAGACCTCAGTAATCCCAAACTCAGAGACCTCCCAGGGCACAGACGTTACACTAGTGTTTAAAAGTCTTGAATATTTTTTTCTTCCGTTAACTCATCTAATCACATTTCGAATCCATGCAAATGAGATCCTGTGCAAAGAGTTTCATAGCTTCACCACCTGCCTGTGAAGAGCCACCTCCTTTTGTTTGCTTTGCACCTACCCCAAAATTTTCAGTCCTGTGTTAGAAACATAGAATCATAGAATGTGTTGGGTTGGAAGGGACCTTTAAAGCTCACCTAGTCCAACCCCCCTGTAGTAAGCAGGGACATCTTTAACTAGGCCAGATTGTGTTCCCAGTCTCTTTACTGGGAGAGATACCAAATCACTATTTCTCAGTGGCCGCCTTCATCATTTTCACAGATCTGTCTCCTACCTTTTGCCCTCCCCTTCTACAATACCTTCTTTTCTAGGTTGAAAAGTCCAAGTCTACAGCAGGGTTACGCTGACAAATCAGGATTCAACCCAATAACCTAAGAATTACCAGGGCTTGAAGTCACTGACATTTGTGGTCTGAGGTAACCTGGACAGGGCTGCAGTCCTGTTCAGGACAAAGGTTGAGGATCTTCCTAAACTGTTTGGGGAACCCAATGAAAGATTTCATTCAATACACAGGCATGCCAGCAAGCTGCGGCTTTGCGTTGTCTCCAGTTTGCAGGAGCAAGCTCCAACAGCCTCACAAAGAGAGCTTGTTCCCCCCAGCCCCATCCCTTGCTGCCAGCTCTGCAGGCTTCAGGCCATCACCTTTGAACACTTATCAAAGCTGAAATGGACTGTGAACTCTGGGGAAAGCTCAACCCAAGGCTGTTCATGAAAGTCCCTCACATGCTTCCCACACGTTGAGCCAAACAGACTCATCAGAGATAAATAAAGCTTCATGAGGGCAAGACTCTATATACTGGTTTATGGTCCCAGGGAACAGGTTACAAGCTCAGCAACTGTAAAAAATAAATAAATATATATATCCCTCATCATTCCCCTATCTGACTCAGCAAGGATCTCTCTTACAGTTAGTGATAAGGTGATTCCAGCTTCTTTCAACCCGCTTGCACAGGCTCTTTGCACACTGGCTCTGAGTGCATTACAGCCAGGGCTGCAGAGTCTTGTATCTGCGATTAAAAAAAAAAAAATTTTTTATTACTTACAAAGTATTACTTACAAAGAATGACTTGTCCAACAGCCATTGGGCACAATTAAAGTTTAGAGGGTCCCTGCAGCTGTGGCGTGCTGCGTTTTTAATGCTGTTGGAGTGGGAGAAGCCATCCCTCTGTTTTATGCGCTCTCATTCACAAGCTCTCGAGGAAGTTTAAGGAGCGAGTCAGACGCCCCGTTATAGCCAGACTTCTCCAGCTGTTGTAACTCCATGACGGTCCATCAAAGCTGCCTCAATTCTTGCCAGCAAAGGATCCGGCCCACTTATTTACGTGCATGACTCCGCAGTGCAGCTGGCAGCTGTGAAAGGGCTCATTTGGACGGCAGCGTGGCTGGGATCAACATCACTTAAGCGATAATCTGCTAATCAGAGCTTCTTCTGTTGAAGTAATGCTCCCATCTTGTCGTTCCATGCTGGCAGTTTTTCTGCAAAGCTTGCCAAATTGTTTCGGCCCCTGGCAGTTTCTGAGGGGGTTTTATTGCTCACCTCCGAACTGGAGTTTGCTCTTGGTTCTGACTGTGGGTTGAACAGCAATGTGAAAAAAGGACAATTTGACTCAAGCCCAGAGACATCCAGTCTGTCGCACATGTGGCAGGTGAGGAGGAGAGGGAAGAGTAATTTCAAAAAAGAGTAAAAAAAAGACCTTGTGCATATGAGAAAATTATGCAGGCTCAAGACACTCACATCCCCCTTAGGGTGGGAATGAGATTGTTCAGTGGTGTGCAGAAATCACAGAAATCGCTAAACTGTGATGAGCAGCAGGCAGGGCAACTACATGTGAAATGTAGTGTAAAGCCTCTCAATTCACGTTGCTGTTATGAACAACGGAGCTGGTAAATCACAAAAGACACTCCCTAGGAAGGATAAAAAAGAGAACAAGCCAAAAGCGGCGTCACTTGCTGCTCTGCAAAGAAGATAAAGCCGTGGTGAATGACCTGAAAGGCAAATCAGTCACTGGCATGGGGGAAACCTCAATGGTAATGAGAGGAGTTGCAATGCTCACCCTGTTCCTTCTTGTGCTCACCCACTCACCAGTTTCTCCTCACAGCAGACAAGTGAAGAAGCAAAACAGACAGTGCTGAATGCTGATGACTTCTGCCCAACCCAAAGACTGAGGGATCGACACAAGACAGTGCAAGTTAGAGCTGCATTTCCCAGTCCTACCCAATCCAGAGGCCAGACTCTGATCTTCATCCTGCCCATGTCCACCTGGGCTCATAACAGGTCAGATCTACAGCAAGGAGAGCAACAGAAGAAGAGTAAGAGAAGAGCCCAGGATTCAGATCCAATCTGTTCCATCTGCTCACCTGGAGTTCACCAAAGGCTGGCATTTCCAGGGATACATAGAAGAGGAGAGGCTGGGAGACAGGCACCCATATCCCCTCATCATTCCAAAAATGCAACCAAATGGAGGCCAAGGCCATTGCTTAGGAAGATGATCCATGACCTACCTGCATGCCTTCGGTCCTGTTTCATGGAAGTGCTCACAAAAGCTTATGAATCAAACCTGTTTCATAATGAAAAATTGAAGAGTACAGCTTTGTTTCGGCTGAAGGTCACTGTCTCAAGCCACTGGCTACAGTCTCTGTTGCTTGTTTCTTTGCTAGCCCAACCGTTATTCACCTGGCCTGCTTAAGATAGAAAATACCTCTGGATCTGACTGTTGTCAGGGGAGAGCTCTTCTTCACCTCCAACACTCCTTTCTCTGCCTTAAACCAAGCCCTCCAGCCCACGGGCCTCGTCTCCACCTTCTCACAAACGAGTTTCAGCCCTGTGATCCTCCTGCTGACACACTTTCTGCATCTTCTCACTCAGAGCCCCCAGCCCCATGGATATGACTCAATCCCAGCTACTCAGACCAGAACGCCAAGGCATGACCCAGAAATCTCCTCTCTCACTACTCCAGCTGCCGGTGGCTGTGTGCACCACCTCCCAAGTCTGCCCCAAATCCATATACACAGAGAGAAGTACCCTGTTGACTGGACATATTCAAGGTCTCAGGTATACATTTCCAACTGGAAGGAGTTACCACTGAGAACAAAGCTGATAGGTGGAAGTCAACATAGATGCCTCATCCCATGAACTGTAGGTTCATAAGACTTTTGTCCCATCTCACGGTCCTCCTGATTACAGCACATAAAGCTTTTAGCATGTTTGTAGTCCCTGGAATAGCTCAAGAAAGGACACAGGCCTGAAAGAAGATGGATGTGGCTGCTGTGGCACCTTGTAAGCCATTACTACAACATGTTAGAAGAGGTGTACAGTCTCTTTAGTCCACCTATGTCTTTTATTCATAGAATCATAGAATCATAGAACAGTTTCAGTTGGAAGGGACCTTAAAGATCTTCTTGTTCCAACCCCCTGCCATGAGCAGGGACACCTCCCACCAGACCAGGTTGCTCAAAGCCCCATTCAACCTGGCCTTGAACACCTCCAGAGGTGGGGCAGTCACAGCTTCTCTGGGCAACCTGGGCCAGGGGCTCACCACCCTCAGTGTAAAACATTTCTTCTTAATATCTAATCTAAATCTCCCCTCTTTCAGTTTAAAACTGTTCCCCCTCATCCTATGGCTCCCCTCCTTGATCCGGAGTCCCTTCCCTGCTTTTCTGGAGCTCCTTTAGGGACTGGAAGGGGCTTTAAGTTCTCCCCAGAGCCTTCTCTTCTCCAGCTTGAACACCCCCAACTCTTTCAGCCTGGCCTCACAGCAGAGGGGCTCTAGCCCCTGCAGATCTCCGTGGCCTCCTCGGCCCGGCTCCAACAGGCCCATGTCCTTCTTATGTTAGGGGTTCCAGAGTTGGACGCAGTACTCCAGGTGGGGTCTCAGCAGAGTGGAGTACAGGGGCAGAATCCCCTCCCTCAACCTGCTGGCCACACTTTTTTTGATCACAAGGGGTCCTATGTACTACTACCTAGAGAGATAAAAAACCTTTGCAGATAAAAGTTATTTTTAAAATTTATTTTTATATTTCTCCTATACCTAAACCCCTTTTTTTCACCAAGATTAATATTTTTGCATAGGTTGATTTCCTATCATATGGAGGCAGGGAGGCAGGGTTTAGAAGGAATCAAAACAAAGCAAAAAAGAAAACTGCTGAAAACCAAAATATCGCTCTAGGAAGTATTTTAACAGTATAGACTCTCACCTCCAGCTCTTCATGAGGACTCAATGGTTGTTTACTTAGGCTATATGAGAAAAACAAGTGTATTTTCCTTGTCCTGGTACTCACTTGGAGGGCAGTCCTGTTCCTTGGGTGCTAGGTGCTGATGGAGAAAGTCAGAGTAAGGAGCAGCAACCAAACCACAGCTTAGACAAAAAGGGGGCTGTTTTTCCTACATTTTGGGTGACTAACCAATGGTTGCTCCTGTGTTTCAAGGGAAGGACAGTGCGGATGTAATCTACCATCCCTGGAAGCCTTGATATCAAGATGGGTTGGCTTTCTGGAGAAGATCTCTCAGGGAAACCCCACTCTGAAGGCTGAGAGCAGTGGTGACTGTCTGAAAGGTTGTGAGTGGAGCAGTAGGAGAGAGCAGGACTGAGACCTACTGAGGTCTAACAGCCTACCCATCCTGATATTCAGACGGATTCCTTTCTGCTTGACAAAAAAAGCCCCAAAATTTGTCTCACTTCATCTGACGGCATCATTTACACTGGTGATAATGATGGGCAGATGCACGTTTGGTCTGATGTGAGGCCAAAAATTGCATCTGCAGCGGTAACTGTTGCATAAAATACCATCCCCCTTCTTCAGTTTAGCAAATTGGGTCTGTGTTTGATCGGGAAGCTACTGAGTGAGAACATCTCTAACAGTGTTTTCAATGTATTGTGGCACCTCTTAGGTGTCCCTGTTCTTGAGTCCGTCTCCACAAACTCCTCTCTGACAGCTTCCTCTATTCCACCTCTTTTCTCACACCTCCTTACTGGTGATGTGAAAGCCCCTGTCCCCCTGCAAGGAGACTTCAACTGAGCCACTGGTTTTTGGGCTGAACATCCAGCCTTGCCCTTCCTTTCCCACAAGGCAGATCTCCAGGTAAGACTATCCAAGGCATAAGGAGCAGGAGCTTTGAAGCAGGACAGTCTCATCCGGGTCACAGAGTTGTTTGATAGCAAAGATGTGGAGGTCCTGACCTCCACTGGCAATACAAATACAGGCTGTCAACTTCGGTAACACTACATCACAGGTAAACTGAGGCACCAAGAAGTAAACTATGGAAGGACTCATGACATACCCTCAGGACCCTCATATGTCTTTTAATTTTGCTTTGACAGAGATTTTCACCTTGGATTTTGTCCATAAGACCCAGCGCAGATATTTCCCTTACGAGCCAACAAAGAAGCCATCATGCAGGGCTTTCACAGGCATCTCAGCCTAGAGTTATGACTTCAGCCTTGTACAAATAGCACAGTATCAGGCCTTCTTCTCTTCTCTTCTCTTCTCTTCTCTTCTCTTCTCTTCTCTTCTCTTCTCTTCTCTTCTCTTCTCTTCTCTTCTCTTCCCTTCTCTTCCCTTCTCTTCCCTTCTCTTCCCTTCTCTTCTCTTCCCTTCCCTTCCCTTCTCTTCCCTTCTCTTCCCTTCTCTTCTTCCCTTCCCTTCCCTTCCCTTCCCTTCCCTTCCCTTCCCTTCCCTTCCCTTCCCTTCCCTTCCCTTCCCTTCCCTTCCCTTCCCTTCTCCTCTCTTCTCTTCTTAAAAGAAAGCGGTGACATCAAAACTCTCTTCTTTGCACCACATACAAAACACACAGCGACT
This sequence comes from Larus michahellis, assembly GCF_964199755.1. NCBI lineage: Eukaryota > Metazoa > Chordata > Aves > Charadriiformes > Laridae > Larus > Larus michahellis. Next base: position 2,847 of record NW_027436102.1, on the reverse strand, counting down.
GCGGCCAGAAATCCACGATGGCCACTTGGCCTGATGCACAAACGTAATTTAACCAAAGGTCCTTCTTGTATATTTTGGCCTTGACTTTTGCATACAAAACACAAGCCATAGCCAAGTGGGAATAGAGCAGGAAAGGCCACCTCACCCTCCACAACACTTGGCCATTGGACCGACTTCTTACACAACGAGGGAATTTTGCAGCGTGGCTGCCAGCACCATCCTTTCAGACCTTTCCCTCCCCGATCAATGGCTTTGGCTGACGTAAGTCGTGATGTTGCGCTGAACCGGAGTGACCCAGGAGAGAAAGGACAGGAGGCTTTTTATCCAGGATGGGATTTCAGCTCCTGCAGAAGGGAAACATTCACCCAGCTGGGAAGAAAACAACCCAGGGAGAGGAGAGGTTTACTATTACGCAGTGTAAAACTTAGCTACAGTATGAAGACGATTCCCAATAGTGATCGTTTGTGGCCAAAATGCCGGAAAAATTTTGGATGCTCTTTTACATCAGTAGAAGGATCTAAACATTTGGAGGGATTTGTTGTAAGATGTTGGAGAAACTCATTTCAACCCGTGCTATCCCCAAGGGTGTCCTTAAAATAGCAACATTACAAAGGCTTCTTTTAGTGCCGCATTCCTTCTTGGTTCGTTATACACACGTTCATGGATACAATCTGAAAGAAAAACAAAACAAAACTTAGGTGTCCAAATTACCTTTGCCTTGATAGGAATATAAGCCTGGGACGGATCTGCTAAGGAGAACGGAGTCCTCCAACGGGAAAACTTCCAAGCAGGGACCTCACACACTCGCATGCATCATCCCAAACCAAACCAGGCATCTGGACATGCAGAATAATCCATCTCAGCTTCAAAAGTCTGTAGAGAGAGAAAGGATCCTCTTGTAACCAAGGCAGAGAGCATAGACAGTGTTTGGGGATGATGGGAGATGACAAAAACATTTTTCTGAAGCACCTGCTCAAAAATAAACTTGAGCAGTAGAGCTGTTTGTCATCTAACCTTGCATAAATCACAATTTCCAAGGATGGCAGGGCCTCAGATTGCAGGGCCTGATTATCTGCACCCCCTGAGTCCAGACAGGGTCCCTTTTTATGTGGGGAAAAGAGCTGGGAAGGTTGTTTTGGGGTCACATGAATGGTAAAGATGCTCACTTCTGGTACTGGGAGTCCCTGGACGTGATTTGCTCTGACTTTAGAGGACATCTGTACCAACCACCCGTACAGTGCTGCTCTTCAGCTCTGTCCTGCATTCCTGCCCTGCCTAGAGGATAGAAAAGGTGACGAGATGAGCAGGGTGGCATCCAAGGAGACCTCTCCAGTGGACCTGAACTCATCTGCAGCAGTGGCAAAAGCCTACATGAGTGACGCTGAGCTGTCAACTACACTTTAGATTCATTCTTATGTCTGCTTCTGAGAGAGAGATGGGGTTGTGGGGCAGCACCTTCTCTGTCCTCCCTTGTGTTTTGAGAAATTGGGAGGAGGGGGAACCCCACCTTTACACTTCGCTGCAGCACATCTGATGCTCATCTGTCTGAAGAATAACTCCAGCCCTTGCACTTCCCATCCTCCCAGAAGGGAACAGGCAGGGAGAAATGAAGCATGCCTTGACTATTATACCCGGGTTGACTTTGGGTCTAGGGAGTCCTGAGGTGTGAGATTATTTTGCTTGTGGATAAAGAGGATCCAGGAAAACATCCTTCATAGTCTTGGAAGCCACGAGAGTGAGACACGGCCAGTAAGATTCCCCGACTGTGCTTCTTGGGCAAGCTTTAAACTGGGGCTGGAGGGAACAATTTCCTTCTTGTGCAGCTTCAGCAGTTCAATAATAGCTGCCTTTAATCATTAAATGATTTGGGGGAGAAATATCATCCCAGAGGCATCCCTGGTCCAGTCCCACACCCAGCAGGATACAGAGCAGGGGGGCAAGGCCTGGATGTGACCATCCCCTAAACCATATGGGATCCTGGTTTACTTACATCACCACTCCCAGTAGCGGCAGGAGGTGGGGGCATTTTAATATATGAGGTTTTCCCCTCCTTCTCCCCTCTCTCCTAGAAATAAAAACCATCGAGGGAGCTACGATGGGGCCCCTGAAAACTTTGCAGTGGGTTTCTTTTTTTTTTTTTTTTCTTCCTCCTTCTCAGAAAGACTATAGAGCCCTGAGTACATATTTGCTCAGTCTGCCCCATACTTAAACACACACAGATGCTGGGCTCCCCTGGGGACAGGGGCTGTCCCACCCCCAGCCCCCCACCACCACCCCCCCACCTCAGGCGAGTGGAATGGGTCAGACCCCATGAAACAAACCCCAGCAGAGGTGGAAATACCTGCCCAGGGCTTCCCCAAAGAACTAACCAACCCCCGCCCCCCCCATCGTTCTTGACCCCCTACTCCCCAATAAATATCTTTTATGCAAAAGCTTGAAAAACAGATTTGGGATTAGCCTCCAAATGGGGGGGGTTGGGGGGGTGGTTTTAAACCCCCCAGCCCCCAGCACCCCCCCCTTCCCCTCATCTCACCCTCCCTATTCCTCCCCCCCCCAGCCCCATAGTATGCACTGCCTAACTGGAGGCGTGTGTCGCCTGGAGCTGGAGGGAAGGGGCTGGGACAGGGGTGGGACTGGGGGGGTAGGATGGGGTGGGACGGATGCAGGAGTGACCCCGTGCTTCCCAGTCCATTAGTCACCAACCAATGGGGTCCAGGCGGGGGGGGTGATTAATACCTGCCTCGCTCCCCCCAGAGCTGGGGACACCCGCTGGGGCTGGCAGGGAGAAGAGGAGGAGGAGGAGGAGGAAGAAGAAGAAGAAGAAGAGGAAGAGGAGAAGGAGGAGGC
>NW_027436100.1:0-44000 GCF_964199755.1 Larus michahellis | reverse complement strand
GAGCCGCGGCCCTACCGGAAAATGCTTCGCGGGCTGGCGCGGCGACGCTACGTGGGCGCCGGTGGCGCCGAGGGTGACGGCCGCCGCAAAGCCCGCAGCCCCACGGGCTGTGGGGCCACGCGAGCGGCTGCCAAAGAGCTTTCCAACGAGGCACGGCTTTCCCTCCTGGCTCTTCGGGCGTGGGAGCTGTCGCCAGAGCAGCGGCCCTACCAGAAAATGCTTCGCAGGCTGGCACGGTGGCGCTACGTGGGCGCCGGTGGCGCCGAGGCTGACGGCCGCCGCAAAGCCCGCAGCCCCACGGGCTGTGGGGCTACACGAGCGGCTGCCAAAGAGCTTTCCAATGAGGCACGGCTTTCCCTCATGGCTCTTTGGGCGTGGGAGCTGTCGCCAGAGCAGCGGCCCTACCGGAAAATGCTTCGCAGGCTGGCACGGTGGCGCTACGTGGGCGATGGTGGTGCCGAGTCTGACGGCCGCCGCAAAGCCTGCAGCCCCACGGGCTGTGGGGCCACGCGAGCTGCTGCCAAAGAGCTTTCCAACGAGGCACGGCTTTCCCTCCTGCCTCTTCGGGCGTGGGAGTTGTCGCCAGAGCCGCGGCCCTACCGGAAAATGCTTCGCAGGCTGGCGAGGCGGCGCCACCTGAGGGCCGGTGGTCCCGAGGCTGACGGCCGCCACAAAGCCCGCAGCCCCACGGGCTGTGGGGCCACGCGAGCTGCTGCCAAAGAGCTTTCTAACGAGGCACGGCTTTCCCTCCTGGCTCTTCGGGCGTGGGAGCTGTCGCCAGAGCAGCGGCCCTACCGGAAAATGCTTCGCAGGCTGGCGCGGCGGCGCCACCTGGGCGCCGGTGGTGCCGAGGCTGACGGCTGCCGCAAAGCCCGCAGCCCCACGGGCTGTGGGGCCACGCGAGCTGCTGCCAAAGAGCTTTCCAACGAGGCACGGCTTTCCCTCCTGGCTCTTCGGGCGTGGCAGCTGTCACCAGAGCCGCGGCCCTACCGGAAAATGCTTCGCAGGCTGGCGCGGCGGCGCCACCTGAGGGCCGGTGGTCCCGAGGCTGACGGCCGCCACAAAGCCCGCAGCCCCACGGGCTGTGGGGCCACGCGAGCGGCTGCCAAAGAGCTTTCTAACGAGGCACGGCTTTCCCTCCTGGCTCTTCGGGCGTGGGAGCTGTCGCCAGAGCAGCGGCCCTACCGGAAAATGCTTCGCAGGCTGGCGCGGCGGCGCCACCTGGGCGCCGGTGGTGCCGAGGCTGACGGCCGCCGCAAAGCCCGCAGCCCCACGGGCTGTGGGGCCACGCGAGCTGCTGCCAAAGAGCTTTGTAACGAGGCACGGCTTTCCCTCCTGGCTCTTCGGGCGTGGGAGCTGTCGCCAGAGCAGCGGCCCTACCGGAAAATGCTTCGCAGGCTGGCGCGGCGGCGCTACGTGGGCGCCGGTGGCGCTGAGGCTGATGGCCGCCGCAAAGCCCGCAGCCCCACGGGCTGTGGGGCCACACAAGCGGCTGCCAAAGAGCTTTCCAACGAGGCACGGCTTTCCCTCCTGGCTCTTCGGACGTGGGAACTGTCGCCAGAGCAGCGGCCCTACCGGAAAATGCTTCGCAGGCTGGCGCGGCGGCGCCACCTGGGCGCCGGTGGTGCCGAGGCTGACGGCCGCCGCAAAGCCCGCAGCCCCACGGGCTGTGGGGCCACGCGAGCTGCTGCCAAAGAGCTTTGTAACGAGGCACGGCTTTCCCTCCTGGCTCTTCGGGCGTGGGAGCTGTCGCCAGAGCAGCGGCCCTACCGGAAAATGCTTCGCAGGCTGGCACGGTGGCGCTACGTGGGCGCCGGTGGCGCCGAGGCTGACGGCCGCCGGAAAGCCCGCAGCCCCACGGGCTGTGGGGCCACGCGAGCGGCTGCCAAAGAGCTTTCCAACGAGGCACGGCTTTCCCTCCTGGCTCTTCGGGAGTGGGAGCTGTCCACAGAGCCGCGGCCCTACCGGAAAATGCTTCGCAGGCTGGCGCGGCAGCGCCACGTGGGCGCCGGTGGCGCCGAGGCTGACGGCCGCCGCAAAGCCCGCAGCCCCACGGGCTGTGGGGCCACGCGAGCGGCTGCCAAAGAGCTTTCCAACGAGGCACGGCTTTCCCTCCTGGCTCTTCGGGCGTGGGAGCTGTCGCCAGAGCCGCGGCCCTAGCCGAAAATGCTTGGCAGGCTGGCGCGGCGGCGCCACGTGGGCGCCGGTGGCACCGAGACTGACAGCCGCCCCAAAGCCCGCAGCCCCACGGGCTGTGGGGCCACGCGAGCGCCTGCCAAAGAGCTTTCCAACGAGGCACGGCTTTCCCTCCTGGCTCTTCGGGCTTGGGAGCTGTCGCCAGAGCCGCGGCCCTACCGGAAAATGCTTCGCAGCCTGGCGCGGCGGCGCCACGTGGGCGCCGGTGGCGCCGAGGCTGACGGCCGCCGCAAAGCCCGCAGCCCCACAGGCTGTGGGGCCACGCGAGCGGCTGCCAAAGAGCTTTCCAACGAGGCACGGCTTTCCCTCCTGGCTCTTCGGGCGTGGGAGCTGTCCACAGAGCCGCGGCCCTACCGGAAAATGCTTCGCAGGCTGGCGCGGCGGCGCCACGTGGGCGCCGGTGGCGCCGAGGCTCACGGCCGCCGCAAAGCCCGCAGCCCCACGGGCTGTGGGGCCACGCGAGCGGCTGCCAAAGAGCTTTCCAATGAGGCACGGCTTTCCCTCCTGGCTCTTCGGGCGTGGGAGCTGTCGCCAGAGCCGCGGCTCTATTGGAAATTGCTTCGCAGGCTGGCGCTGCGGCGCCACCTTTGCGCCGGTGGCGCCGAGGCTGACGGCCGCCGCAAAGCCCGCAGCCCCACGGGCTGTGGGGCCACGCGAGCGGCTGCCAAAGAGCTTTCCAACGAGGCACGGCTTTCCCGGCGTGGGAGCTGTCGCCAGAGCTGCGGCCCTACCGGAAAATGCTTCGCAGGCTGGCACGGTGGCGCCACGTGGCCGCCGGTGGCGCCGAGGCTGACGGCCGCCAGAAAGCCCGCAGCCCCACGGGCTGTGGGGCCACGCGAGCGGCTGCCAAAGAGCTTTCCAACGAGGCACGGCTTTCCCTCCTGGCTCTTCGGGCGTGGGAGCTGTCGCGAGGGACGCGGCCCTACTGGAAAATGCTTCGCAGGCTGGCGCGGCGGCGCAACGTCGGCGCCGGTGGCGCCGAGGCTGACGGCCTCCACAAAGCCCGCAGCCCCACGGGCTGTGGGGCCACGCGAGCGGCTGCCAAAGAGCTTTCCAACGAGGCACGGCTTTCCCTCCTGGCTCTTTGGGCGTGGGAGCTGTCGCCAGAGCCGCGGCCCTACCAGAAAATGCTTCGCAGGCTGGTGCGGCGGTGCCATATTTGCGCCGGTGGCGCCAAGGGTGACGGCCGCCGCAAAGCCCGCAGCTACACGGGCTGTGGGGCTACGCGAGCGGCTGCCAAAGAGTTTTCCAACGAGGCACGGCTTTCCCTCCTGGCTCTTCGGGCGTGGGAGCTGTCGCCAGAGCCGCGGCCCTACCGCAAAATGCTTCGCAGGCTGGCGCGGCGGCGCCACGTGGGCGCCGGTGGCGCCGAGGCTGATGGCCGCCGCAAAGCCCGCAGCCCCACGGGCTGTGGGGCCACGCAAGCGGCTGCCAAAGAGCTTTCCAACGAGGCACGGCTTTCCCTCCTGGCTCTTCGGGCGTGGGAGCTGTCGCCAGAGCAGCGGTCCTACCGGAAAATGCTTCGCAGGCTGGCGCGGCGGAGCAACGTGGGCGCCAGTGGCGCCGAGGCAGACGGCCGCCGCAAAGCCCGCAGCCCCACGTGCCCGTCGGGCCACGCGAGCTGCTGCCAAAGAGCTTTCCAACGAGGCACGGCTTTCCCTCCTGGCTCTTCGGGCGTGGGAGCTGTCGCCAGAGCCGCGGCCCTAGCCGAAAATGCTTGGCAGGCTGGCGCGGCGGCGCCACGTGGGCGCCGGTGGCGCCGAGGCTGACGGCCGCCGCAAAGCCCGCAGCCCCACGGGCTGTGGGGCCACGCGAGCGGCTGCCAAAGAGCTTTCCAACGAGGCACGGCTTTCCCTCCTGGCTCTTCGGGCGTGGGAGCTGTCGCCAGAGCCGCAGCCCTAGCCGAAAATGCTTGGCAGGCTGGCGCGGCGGCGCCACGTGGGCGCCGGTGGCGCCGAGGCTGACGGCCGCCACAAAGCCCGCAGCCCCACAGGCTGTGGGGCCACGCGAGCGGCTGCCAAAGAGCTTTCCAACGAGGCACGGCTTTCCCTCCTGGCTGTTCAGGCTTGGGAGCTGTCGCCAGAGACGCGGTCCTACCAGAAAATGCTTCGCAGTCTGGCGCTGCGGCGCCACCTTTGTGCCGGTGGCGCCGAGGCTGACGGCCGCCCCAAAGCCCGCAGCCCCACAGGCTGTGGGGCCACGCGAGCGGCTGCCAAAGAGCTTTCCAACGAGGCACGGCTTTCCCTCCTGGCTCTTCGGGCGTGGGAGCTGTCGCCAGAGCCGCGGCCCTACCGGAAAATGCTTCGCAGGCTGGCGCGGCGGCGCCACGTGGGCGCCGGTGGCGTCGCGGCTCACGGCCGCCGCAAAGCCCGCAGCCCCACGGGCTGTGGGGCCACGCGAGCGGCTGCCAAAGAGCTTTCCAATGAGGCACGGCTTTCCCTCCTGGCTCTTCGGGCGTGGGAGCTGTCGCCAGAGCCGCGGCTCTATTGGAAATTGCTTCGCAGGCTGGCGAGGCGGCGCCACCTTTGCGCCGGTGGCGCCGAGGCTGACGGCCGCCGCAAAGCCCGCAGCCCCACGGGCTGTAGGGCCACGCGAGCGGCTGCCAAAGAGCTTTCCAACGAGGCACGGCTTTCCCTCCTGGCTCTTCGGGCGTGGGAGCTGTCGCCAGAGCCGCGGCCGTAACGGAAAATGCTTCGCAGGCTGGCGCGGCGGCGCCACGTGGGCGCCGGTGGCGCCGAGGCTGACGGCCGCCAGAAAGCCCGCAGCCCCACGGGCTGTGGGGCCACGCGAGCGGCTGCCAAAGAGCTTTCCAACAAGGCACGGCTTTCCCTCCTGGCTCTTCGGGCGTGGGAGCTGTCGCCAGAGCCGCGGCCCTACCAGAAAATGCTTCGCAGCCTGGTGCGGCGGCGCCACGTGGGCGCCGGTGGCGCCGAGGCTGATGGCCGCCGCAAAGCCCGCAGCCCCACGGGCTGTGGGGCCACGCAAGCGGCTGCCAAAGAGCTTTCCAACGAGGCACGGCTTTCCCTCCTGGCTCTTCGGGCGTGGGAGCTGTCGCCAGAGCAGCGGTCCTACCGGAAAATGCTTCGCAGGCTGGCGCGGCGGAGCAACGTGGGCGCCAGTGGCGCCGAGGCAGACGGCCGCCGCAAAGCCCGCAGCCCCACGTGCCCGTGGGGCCACGCGAGCGGCTGCCAAAGAGCTTTCCAACGAGGCACGGCTTTCCCTCCTGGCTCTTCGGGCGTGGGAGCTGTCGCCAGAGCCGCGGCCCTACCGCAAAATGCTTGGCAGGCTGGCGCGGCGGCACCACGTGGGCGCCGGTGGCGCCGAGGCTGACGGCCGCCGCAAAGCCCGCAGCCCCACGGGCTGTGGGGCCACGCGAGCGGCTGCCAAAGAGCTTTTCAACGAGGCACGGCTTTCCCTCCTGGCTCTTCGGGCGTGGGAGCTGTCGCCAGAGCCGCGGCCCGACCGGAAAATGCTTCGCAGACTGCCGCGGCGGTGCCACGTGGGCGCCGGTGGCGCCGAGGCTGACGGCCGCCGCAAAGCCCGCAGCCCCACGTGCCCGTGGGGCCACGCGAGCGGCTGCCAAAGAGCTTTCCAACGAGGCACGGCTTTCCCTCCTGGCTCTTCGGGCGTGGGAGCTGTCGCCAGAGCCGCGGCCCTACCGCAAAATGCTTGGCAGGCTGGCGCGGCGGCGCCACGTGGGCGCCGGTGGCACCGAGGCTGACGGCCGCCACAAAGCCCGCAACCCCACAGGCTGTGGGGCCACGCGAGCGGCTGCCAAAGAGCTTTCCAACGAGGCACGGCTTTCCCTCCTGGCTCTTCGGGCGTGGGAGCTGTCGCCAGAGCCTCGGCCCTACCGGAAAATGTTTCGCAGGCTGGCACGGCAGCGCTACGTGGGCGCCGGTGGCGCCGAGGCTGATGGCCGCCGCAAAGCCCACAGCCCCACAGGCTGTGGGGCCACGTGAGCGGCTGCCAAAGAGCTTTCCAACGAGGCACGGCTTTCCCTCCTGGCTCTTCGGGCGTGGGAGCTGTCGCCAGAGCCGCGGCCCTACCGGAAAATGCTTCGCAGGCTGGCGCGGCGGCGCCACGTGGGCGCCAGTGGCGCTGAGGCTGACGGCCGCCGCAAAGCCCGCAGCCCCACGGGCTGTGGGGCCACGCGAGCGGCTGCCAAAGAGCTTTCCAACGAGGCACGGCTTTCCCTCCTGGCTCTTCGGGCGTGGGAGCTGTCACCAGAGCCGCGGCCCTACCGCAAAATGCTTCGCAGGCTGGCGCGGCGGCGCCACGTGGGCGCCGGTGGCGTCGCAGCTGACGGCCGCCGGAAACCCCGCAGCCCCACGGGCTGTGGGGCCACGCGAGCGGCTGCCAAAGAGCTTTCCAACGAGGCACGGCTTTCCCTCCTGGCTCTTCGGGCGTGGGAGCTGTCGCCAGAGCCACGGCCCTATTGGAAATTGCTTCGCAGGCTGGCGCTGCGGTGCCACCTTTGCGCCGGTGGCGCCGAGGCTGACGGCCGCCGCAAAGCCCGCAGCCCCATGGGCTGTGGGGCCACGCGAGCGGCTGCCAAAGAGCTTTCCAACGAGGCACGGCTTTCCCTCCTGGCTCTTCGGGCGTGGGAGCTGTCGCCAGAGCCGCGGCCCTACCGCAAAATGCTTGGCAGGCTGGCGCGGCGGCGCCAAGTGGGCGCCCGTGGCACCGAGGCTGACGGCCGCCGCAAAGCCCGCAGCCCCACGGGCTGTGGGGCCACGCGAGCAGCTGCCAAAGAGCTTTCCAACGAGGCACGGCTTTCCCTCCTGGCTCTTCGGGCGTGGGAGCTGTCGCCAGAGCCGCGGCCCTACCGGAAAATGCTTCGCGGGCTGGCGCGGCGGCGCTACGTGGGCGCCGGTGGCGCTGAGGCTGATGGCCGCCGCAAAGCCCGCAGCCCCACGGGCTGTGGGGCCACACAAGCGGCTGCCAAAGAGCTTTCCAACGAGGCACGGCTTTCCCTCCTGGCTCTTCGGACGTGGGAACTGTCGCCAGAGCAGCGGCCCTACCGGAAAATGCTTCGCAGGCTGGCACGGTGGCGCTACGTGGGCGCCGGTGGTGCCGAGGCTGACGGCCGCCGCAAAGCCCGCAGCCCCACGGGCTGTGGGGCTACGCGAGCGGCTGCGAAAGAGCTTTCCAACGAGGCACAGCTTTCCCTCCTGGCTCTTCGGGCGTGGGAGCTGTCGCCAGAGCCGCGGCCCTACCGCAAAATGCTTCGCAGGCTGGCGAGGCGGCACCACCTGGGCGCCGGTGGCGCCGAGGCTGACGGCCGCCGGAAAGCCCGCAGCCCCACGGGCTGTGGGGCCACGCGAGCGGCTGCCAAAGAGCTTTCCAACGAGGCACGGCTTTCCCTCCTGGCTGTTCGGGCTTGGGAGCTGTCGCCAGAGCCGCGGCCCTACCGCAAAATGCTTCGCAGGCTGGCGCGGCGCCGGCACGTCGGCTCCGGTGGCGCCGAGGCTGACGGCCGCCGCAAAGCCCGCAGCCCCACGGGCTGTGGGGCCACGCGAGCGGCTGCCAAAGAGCTTTCCAACGAGGCACGGCTTTCCCTCCTGGCTCTTCGGGCGTGGCAGCTGTCGCCAGAGCCGCGGCCCTAGCCGAAAATGCTTGGCAGGCTGGCGCGGCGGCGCCACGTGGGCGCCGGTGGCACCGAGGCTGACGGCCGCCCCAAAGCCCGCAGCCCCACAGGCTGTGGGGCCACGCGAGCGGCTGCCAAAGAGCTTTCCAACGAGGCACGGCTTTCCCTCCTGGCTCTTCGGGCTTGGGAGCTGTCGCCAGAGCCGCGGCACTACCGGAAAATGCTTCGCAGGCTGGCGCGGCGGCGTCACGTGGGCGCCGGTGGCGCCGAGGCTGATGGCCGCCGCAAAGCCCGCAGCCCCACAGGCTGTGGGGCCACGCGAGCGGCTGCCAAAGAGCTTTCCAACGAGGCACGGCTTTCCCTCCTGGCTCTTCGGGCGTGGGAGCTGTCCACAGAGCCGCGGCCCTACCGGAAAATGCTTCGCAGGCTGGCGCGGCGGCGCCACGTGGGCGCCGGTGGCGTCGCGGCTCACGGCCGCCGCAAAGCCCGCAGCCCCACGGGCTGTGGGGCCACGCGAGCGGCTGCCAAAGAGCTTTCCAATGAGGCACGGCTTTCCCTCCTGGCTCTTCGGGCGTGGGAGCTGTCGCCAGAGCCGCGGCTCTATTGGAAATTGCTTCGCAGGCTGGCGCTGCGGCGCCACCTTTGCGCCGGTGGCGCCGAGGCTGACGGCCGCCGCAAAGCCCGCAGCCCCACGGGCTGTGGGGCCACGCGAGCGGCTGCCAAAGAGCTTTCCAACGAGGCACGGCTTTCCCGGCGTGGGAGCTGTCGCCAGAGCTGCGGCCCTACCGGAAAATGCTTCGCAGGCTGGCACGGCGGCGCCACGTGGGCGCCGGTGGCGCCGAGGCTGACGGCCGCCAGAAAGCCCGCAGCCCCACGGGCTGTGGGGCCACGCGAGCGGCTGCCAAAGAGCTTTCCAACGAGGCACGGCTTTCCCTCCTGGCTCTTCGGGCGTGGGAGCTGTCGCGAGAGACGCGGCCCTACTGGAAAATGCTTCGCAGGCTGGCGCGGCGGCGCAACGTCGGCGCCGGTGGCGCCGACGCTGACGGCCTCCACAAAGCCCGCAGCCCCACGGGCTGTGGGGCCACGCGAGCGGCTGCCAAAGAGCTTTCCAACGAGGCACGGCTTTCCCTCCTGGCTCTTTGGGCGTGGGAGCTGTCGCCAGAGCCGCGGCCCTACCAGAAAATGCTTCGCAGGCTGGTGCGGCGGTGCCATATTTGCGCCGGTGGCGCCAAGGGTGACGGCCGCCGCAAAGCCCGCAGCCCCACGGGCTGTGGGGCTACGCGAGCGGCTGCCAAAGAGTTTTCCAACGAGGCACGGCTTTCCCTCCTGGCTCTTCGGGCGTGGGAGCTGTCGCCAGAGCCGCGGCCCTACCGCAAAATGCTTGGCAGGCTGGCGCGGCGGCGCCACGTGGGCGCCGGTGGCGCCGAGGCTGACGGCCGCCGCAAAGCCCGCAGCCCCACGGGCTGTGGGGCCACGCGAGCGGCTGCCAAAGAGCTTTCCAACGAGGCACGGCTTTCCTTCCTGGCTCTTCGGGCGTGGGAGCTGTCGCCAGAGCCGCGGCCCTACCAGAAAATGCTTCGCAGGCTGGCGCGGCGGCGCTACGTGGGCGCCGGTGGCGCCGAGGCTGATGGCCGCCGCAAAGCCCGCAGCCCCACGTGCTGTGGGGCCACGCAAGCGGCTGCCAAAGAGCTTTCCAACGAGGCACGGCTTTCCCTCCTGGCTCTTCGGGCGTGGGAGCTGTCGCCAGAGCAGCGGTCTTACCGGAAAATGCTTCGCAGGCTGGCGCGGCGGAGCAACGTGGGCGCCAGTGGCGCCGAGGCAGACGGCCGCCGCAAAGCCCGCAGCCCCACGTGCCCGTCGCGCCACGCGAGCTGCTGCCAAAGAGCTTTCCAACGAGGCACGGCTTTCCCTCCTGGCTCTTCGGGCGTGGGAGCTGTCGCCAGAGCCGCGGCCCTAACCGAAAATGCTTGGCAGGCTGGTGCGGCGGCGCCACGTGGGCGCCGGTGGCGCCGAGGCTGACAGCCGCCGCAAAGCCCGCAGCCCCACAGGCTGTGGGGCCACGCGAGCAGCTGCCAAAGAGCTTTCCAACGAGGCACGGCTTTCCCTCCTGGCTCTTCGGGCTTGGGAGCTGTCGCCAGAGCCGCGGCCCTACCGGAAAATGCTTCGCAGGCTGGCGCGGCGGCGCCACGTGGGCGCTGGTGGCGCCGAGGCTGACGGCCACCGCAAAGCCCGCAGCCCCACAGACTGTGGGGCCACGCGAGCGGCTGCCAAAGAGCTTTCCAACGAGGCACGGCTTTCCCTCCTGGCTCTTCGGGCGTGGGAGCTGTCGCCAGAGCCGCGGCCCTACCGGAAAATGCTTCGCAGGCTGGCGCGGCGGCGCCACGTGGGCGCCGGTGGCGTCGCGGCTCACGGCCGCCGCAAAGCCCGCAGCCCCACGGGCTGTGGGGCCACGCGAGCGGCTGCCAAAGAGCTTTCCAATGAGGCACGGCTTTCCCTCCTGGCTCTTCGGGCGTGGGAGCTGTCGCCAGAGCCGCGGCTCTATTGGAAATTGCTTCGCAGGCTGGCGAGGCGGCGCCACCTTTGCGCCGGTGGCGCCGAGGCTGACGGCCGCCGCAAAGCCCGCAGCCCCACGAGCTGTGGGGCCACGCGAGCGGCTGCCAAAGAGCTTTCCAACGAGGCACGGCTTTCCCTCCTGGCTCTTCGGGCGTGGGAGCTGTCGCCAGAGCCGCGGCCCTACCGGAAAATGCTTCGCAGGCTGGCGCGGCGGCGCCACCTGGGCGCCGGTGGCGCCGAGGCTGACGGCCGCCAGAAAACCCGCAGCCCCACGGGCTGTGGGGCCACGCGAGCGGCTGCCAAAGAGCTTTCCAACGAGGCACGGCTTTCCCTCCTGGCTCTTCGGGCGTGGGAGCTGTCGCCAGAGCCGCGGCCCTACCGCAAAATGCTTCGCAGGCTGGCGCGGCGGCGCCACGTGGGCGCCGGTGGCGCCGAGGCTGATGGCCGCCGCAAAGCCCGCAGCCCCACGGGCTGTGGGGCCACGCGAGCGGCTGCCAAAGAGCTTTCCAACGAGGCACGGCTTTCCCTCCTGGCTCTTCGGGCGTGGGAGCTGTCGCCAGAGCAGCGGTCCTACCGGAAAATGCTTCGCAGGCTGGCGCGGCGGAGCAACGTGGGCGCCAGTGGCGCCGAGGCAGACGGCCGCCGCAAAGCCCGCAGCCCCACGTGCCCGTGGGGCCACGCGAGCGGCTGCCAAAGAGCTTTCCAACGAGGCACGGCTTTCCCTCCTGGCTCTTCGGGCGTGGGAGCTGTCGCCAGAGCCGCGGCCCTACCGCAAAATGCTTGGCAGGCTGGCGCGGCGGCACCACGTGGGCGCCGGTGGCGCCGAGGATGACGGCCGCCGCAAGGCCCGCAGCCCCACGGGCTGTGGGGCCACGCGAGCGGCTGCCAAAGAGCTTTTCAACGAGGCACGGCTTTCCCTCCTGGCTCTTCGGGCGTGGGAGCTGTCGCCAGAGCCGCGGCCCGACCGGAAAATGCTTCGCAGACTGCCGCGGCGGCGCCACGTGGGCGCTGGTGGCGCCGAGGCTGACGGCCGCCGCAAAGCCCGCAGCCCCACAGGCTGTGGGGCCACGCGAGCGGCTGCCAAAGAGCTTTCCAATGAGGCACGGCTTTCCCTCCTGGCTCTTTGGGCGTGGGAGCTGTCGCCAGAGCAGCGGCCCTACCGGAAAATGCTTCGCAGGCTGGCACGGTGGCGCTACGTGGGCGACGGTGGTGCCGACGCTGACGGCCGCCGCAAAGCCCGCAGCCCCACGGGCTGTGGGGCCACGCGAGCTGCTGCCAAAGAGCTTTCCAACGAGGCACGGCTTTCCCTCCTGCCTCTTCGGGCGTGGCAGCTGTCACCAGAGCCGCGGCCCTACCGGAAAATGCTTCGCAGGCTGGCGCGGCGGCGCCACCTGAGCGCCGGTGGTCCCGAGGCTGACGGCCGCCGCAAAGCCCGCAGCCCCACGGGCTGTGGGGCCACGCGAGCTGCTGCCAAAGAGCTTTCTAACGAGGCACGGCTTTCCCTCCTGGCTCTTCGGGCGTGGGAGCTGTCGCCAGAGCAGCGGCCCTACCGGAAAATGCTTCGCAGGCTGGCGCGGCGGCGCCACCTGGACGCCGGTGGTCCCGAGGCTGACGGCTGCCGCAAAGCCCGCAGCCCCACGGGCTGTGGGGCCACGCGAGCTGCTGCCAAAGAGCTTTCTAACGAGGCACGGCTTTCCCTCCTGGCTCTTCGGGCGTGGGAGCTGTCGCCAGAGCAGCGGCCCTACCGGAAAATGCTTCGCAGGCTGGCGCGGCGGCGCCACGTGGGCGCCAGTGGTGCTGAGGCTGACGGCCGCCGCAAAGCCCGCAGCCCCACGGGCTGTGGGGCCACGCGAGCGGCTGCCAAAGAGCTTTCCAACGAGGCACGGCTTTCCCTCCTGGCTCTTCGGGCGTGGGAGCTGTCACCAGAGCCGCGGCCCTACCGGAAAATGCTTCGCAGGCTGGCGCGGCGGTGCCACGTGGGCGCCGGTGGCGCCGAGGCTGACGGCCGCCGCAAAGCCCGCAGCCCCACGGGCTGTGGGGCCACGCGAGCGGCTGCCAAAGAGCTTTCCAATGAGGCACGGCTTTCCCTCCTGGCTCTTCGGGCGTGGGAGCTGTCGCCAGAGCCACGGCCCTATTGGAAATTGCTTCGCAGGCTGGCGCTGCGGCGCCACCTTTGCGCCGGTGGCGCCAAGGCTGACGGCCGCCGCAAAGCCCGCAGCCCCACGGGCTGTGGGGCCACGCGAGCGGCTGCCAAAGAGCTTTCCAACGAGGCACGGCTTTCCCTCCTGGCTCTTCGGGCTTGGGAGCTGTCGCCAGAGCCGCGGCCCTACCGCAAAATGCTTCGCAGGCTGGCGCGGCGGCGGCACGTCGGCTCCGGTGGCGCCGAGGCTGACGGCCGCCGCAAAGCCCGCAGCCCCACGGGCTGTGGGGCCACGCGAGCGGCTGCCAAAGAGCTTTCCAACGAGGCACGGCTTTCCCTCCTGGCTCTTCGGGCGTGGGAGCTGTCGCCAGAGCCGCGGCCCTACCAGAAAATGCTTCGCAGGCTGGCGCGGCGGCGCCACGTGGACGCCGGTGGCGCTGAGGCTGACGGCCGCCGCAAAGCCCGCAGCCCCACGGGCTGTGGGGCCACGCGAGCGGCTGCCAAAGAGCTTTCCAACGAGGCACGGCTTTCCCTCCTGGCTCTTCGGGCGTGGGAGCTGTCGCCAGAGCCGCGGCCCTACCAGAAAATGCTTCGCAGGCTGGCGCGGCGGCGCCACGTGGGCGCCGGTGGCGCTGAGGCTGACGGCCGCCGCAAAGCCCGCAGCTACACGGGCTGTGGGGCCACGCGAGCGGCTGCCAAAGAGCTTTCCAACGAGGCACGGCTTTCCTTCCTGGCTCTTCGGGCGTGGGAGCTGTCGCCAGAGCCGCGGCCCTACCAGAAAATGCTTCGCAGGCTGGCGCGGCGGCGCTACGTGGGCGCCGGTGGCGCCGAGGCTGATGGCCGCCGCAAAGCCCGCAGCCCCACGGGCTGTGGGGCCACGCGAGCGGCTGCCAAAGAGCTTTCCAACGAGGCACGGCTTTCCCTCCTGGCTGTTCAGGCTTGGGAGCTGTCGCCAGAGACGCGGTCCTACCGGAAAATGCTTCGCAGTCTGGCGCTGCGGCGCCACCTTTGTGCCGGTGCCGCCGAGGCTGACGGCCGCCGCAAAGCCCACAGCCCCACAGGCTGTGGGGCCACGCGAGCGGCTGCCAAAGAGCTTTCCAACGAGGCACGGCTTTCCCTCCTGGCTCTTCGGGCTTGGGAGCTGTCGCCAGAGCCGCGGCCCTACCGGAAAATGCTTCGCAGGCTGGCGCGGCGGCGCCACGTGGGCGCCGGTGGCGTCGCGGCTCACGGCCGCCGCAAAGCCCGCAGCCCCACGGGCTGTGGGGCCACGTGAGCGGCTGCCAAAGAGCTTTCCAATGAGGCACGGCTTTCCCTCCTGGCTCTTCGGGCGTGGGAGCTGTCGCCAGAGCCGCGGCTCTATTGGAAATTGCTTCGCAGCCTGGTGCGGCGGCGCCACGTGGGCGCCGGTGGCGCCGAGGCTGACGGCCGCCGCAAAGCCCGCAGCCCCACGGGCTGTGGGGCCACGCGAGCGGCTGCCAAAGAGCTTTCCAACGAGGCACGGCTTTCCCTCCTGGCTCTTCGGGCGTGGGAGCTGTCGCCAGAGCCGCGGCCCTACCGGAAAATGCTTCGCAGGCTGGCGCGGCGGCGCTACGTGGGCGCCGGTGGCGCCGAGGCTGATGGCCGCCGCAAAGCCCGCAGCCCCACGGGCTGTGGGGCCACGCAAGCGGCTGCCAAAGAGCTTTCCAACGAGGCACGGCTTTCCCTCCTGGCTCTTCGGGCGTGGGAGCTGTCGCCAGAGCAGCGGTCCTACCGGAAAATGCTTCGCAGGCTGGCGCGGCGGAGCCACGTGGGCGCCGGTGGCGCCGAGGCAGACGGCCGCCGCAAAGCCCGCAGCCCCACAGGCTGTGGGGCCACGCGAGCGGCTGCCAAAGAGCTTTCCAACGAGGCACGGCTTTCCCTCCTGGCTCTTCGGGCGTGGGAGCTGTCGCCAGAGCCGCAGCCCTAGCCGAAAATGCTTGGCAGGCTGGCGCGGCGGTGCCACGTGGGCGCCGGTGGCGCCGAGGCTGACGGCCGCCACAAAGCCCGCAGCCCCACGGGCTGTGGGGCCACGCGAGCGGCTGCCAAAGAGCTTTCCAACGAGGCACGGCTTTCCCTCCTGGCTGTTCAGGCTTGGGAGCTGTCGCCAGAGACGCGGCCCTACCGGAAAATGCTTCGCAGGCTGGCGCTGCGGCGCCACCTTTGTGCCGGTGGCGCCGAGGCTGACGGCCGCCGCAAAGCCCACAGCCCCACAGGCTGTGGGGCCACGCGAGCGGCTGCCAAAGAGCTTTCCAACGAGGCACGGCTTTCCCTCCTGGCTCTTCGGGCGTGGGAGCTGTCGCCAGAGCCGCGGCCCTACCGCAAAATGCTTGGCAGGCTGGCGCGGCGGCACCACGTGGGCGCCGGTGGCGCCGAGGCTGATGGCCGCCGCAAAGCCCGCAGCCCCACGGGCTGTGGGGCCACGCGAGCGGCTGCCAAAGAGCTTTCCAACGAGGCACGGCTTTCCCTCCTGGCTCTTCGGGCGTGGGAGCTGTCGCCAGATCCGCGGCCCTACTGGAAAATGCTTCGGGGGCTGGCGCGGCGGCGCCACGTGGGCGCCGGTGGCACCGAGGGTGATGGCCGCCGCAAAGCCCGCAGACCCACGGGCTGTGGGGCCACGCGAGCTGCTGCCAAAGAGCTTTCCAACGAGGCACGGCTTTCCCTCCTGGCTCTTCGGGCGTGGCAGCTGTCGCCAGAGCCGCGGCCCTATCCGAAAATGCTTGGCAGGCTGGCGCGGCGGCGCCACGTGGGCGCCGGTGGCACCGAGGCTGACGGCCGCCACAAAGCCCGCAGCCCCACAGGCTGTGGGGCCACGCGAGCGGCTGCCAAAGAGCTTTCCAATGAGGCACGGCTTTCCCTCCTGGCTCTTTGGGCGTGGGAGCTGTCGCCAGAGCAGCGGCCCTACCGGAAAATGCTTCGCAGGCTGGCACGGTGGCGCTACGTGGGCGACGGTGGTGCCGACGCTGACGGCCGCCGCAAAGCCCGCAGCCCCACGGGCTGTGGGGCCACGCGAGCTGCTGCCAAAGAGCTTTCCAACGAGGCACGGCTTTCCCTCCTGGCTCTTCGGGCGTGGCAGCTGTCACCAGAGCCGCGGCCCTACCGGAAAATGCTTCGCAGGCTGGCGCGGCGGCGCCACCTGAGCGCCGGTGGTCCCGAGGCTGACGGCCGCCGCAAAGCCCGCAGCCCCACGGGCTGTGGGGCCACGCGAGCTGCTGCCAAAGAGCTTTCCAACGAGGCACGGCTTTCCCTCCTGGCTCTTCGGGCGTGGGAGCTGTCGCCAGAGCAGCGGCCCTACCGGAAAATGCTTCACAGGCTGGCGCGGCGGCGCCACCTGGACGCCGGTGGTCCCGAGGCTGACGGGCGCCGCAAAGCCCGCAGCCCCACGGGCTGTGGGGCCACGCGAGCTGCTGCCAAAGAGCTTTCCAATGAGGCACGGCTTTCCCTCCTGGCTCTTCGGGCGTGGGAGCTGTCGCCAGAGCAGCGGTCCTACCGGAAAATGCTTCGCAGGCTGGCGCGGCGGAGCAACGTGGGCGCCAGTGGCGCCGAGGCAGACGGCCGCCGCAAAGCCCGCAGCCCCACGTGCCCGTGGGGCCACGCGAGCGGCTGCCAAAGAGCTTTCCAACGAGGCACAGCTTTCCCTCCTGGCTCTTCGGGCGTGGGAGCTGTCGCCATAGCCGCGGCCCTACCGCAAAATGCTTCGCAGGCTGGCGCGGCGGCGCCACCTGGGCGCCGGTGGCGCCGAGGCTGACGGCCGCCGCAAAGCCCGCAGCCCCACGGGCTGTGGGGCCACGCGAGCTGCTGCCAAAGAGCTTTCCAACGAGGCACGGCTTTCCCTCCTGGCTCTTCGGGCGTGGCAGCTGTCACCAGAGCCGCGGCCCTACCGGAAAATGCTTCGCAGGCTGGCGCGGCGGCGCCACCTGAGCGCCGGTGGTCCCGAGGCTGACGGCCGCCGCAAAGCCCGCAGCCCCACGGGCTGTGGGGCCACGCGAGCTGCTGCCAAAGAGCTTTCCAACGAGGCACGGCTTTCCCTCCTGGCTCTTCGGGCGTGGGAGCTGTCGCCAGAGCAGCGGCCCTACCGGAAAATGCTTTGCAGGCTGGCGCGGCGGCGCCACCTGGACGCCGGTGGTCCCGAGGCTGACGGCCGCCGCAAAGCCCGCAGCCCCACGGGCTGTGGGGCCACGCGAGCGGCTGCCAAAGAGCTTTCCAACGAGGCACGGCTTTCCCTCCTGGCTCTTCGGGAGTGGGAGCTGTCGCCAGAGCCGCGGCCCTACCGGAAAATGCTTCGCAGGCTGGCGCGGCGGCGCCACGTGGGCGCCGGTGGCGTCGCGGCTGACGGCCGCCGGAAACCCCGCAGCCCCACGGGCTGTGGGGCCACGCGAGCGGCTGCCAAAGAGCTTTCCAATGAGGCACGGCTTTCCCTCCTGGCTCTTCGGGCGTGGGAGCTGTCGCCAGAGCCGCGGCCCTATTGGAAATTGCTTCGCAGGCTGGCGCTGCGGCGTCACCTTTGCGCCGGTGGCGCCGAGGCTGACGGCCGCCGCAAAGCCCGCAGCCCCACGGGCTGTGGGGCCACGCGAGCGGCTGCCAAAGAGCTTTCCAACGAGGCACGGCTTTCCCTCCTGGCTCTTCGGGCGTGGGAGCTGTCGCCAGAGCCGCGGCCCTAGCCGAAAATGCTTGGCAGGCTGGCGCGGCGGCGCCACGTGGGCGCCGGTGGCACCGAGGCTGACGGCCGCCCCAAAGCCCGCAGCCCCACAGGCTGTGGGGCCACGCGAGCGGCTGCCAAAGAGCTTTCCAACGAGGCACGGCTTTCCCTCCTGGCTCTTCGGGCTTGGGAGCTGTCGCCAGAGCCGCGGCCCTACCGGAAAATGCTTCGCAGGCTGGCGCGGCGGCGCCACGTGGGCACCGGTGGCGCCGAGGCTGACGGCCGCCGCAAAGCCCGCAGCCCCACAGGCTGTGGGGCCACGCGAGCGGCTGCCAAAGAGCTTTCCAACGAGGCACGGCTTTCCCTCATGGCTCTTCGGGCGTGGGAGCTGTCCACAGAGCCACGGCCCTACCGGAAAATACTTCACAGGCTGGCGCGGCGGCGCCACGTGGGCGCCGGTGGCGCCGAGGATGACGGCCGCCGCAAAGCCCGCAGCCCCACGGGCTGTGGGGCCACGCGAGCGGCTGCCAAAGAGCTTTCCAACGAGGCACGGCTTTCCCGGCGTGGGAGCTGTCGCCAGAGCTGCGGCCCTACCGGAAAATGCTTCGCAGGCTGGCGCGGCGGCGCCACGTGGGCGCCGGTGGCGCCGAGGCTGACGGCCGCCAGAAAGCCCGCAGCCCCACGGGCTGTGGGGCCACGCGAGCGGCTGCCAAAGAGCTTTCCAACGAGGCACGGCTTTCCCTCCTGGCTCTTTGGGCGTGGGAGCTGTCGCCAGAGCCGCGGCCCTACCAGAAAATGCTTCGCAGGCTGGTGCGGCGGTGCCATATTTGCGCCGGTGGCGCCAAGGGTGACGGCCGCCGCAAAGCCCGCAGCTACACGGGCTGTGGGGCTACGCGAGCGGCTGCCAAAGAGTTTTCCAACGAGGCACGGCTTTCCCTCCTGGCTCTTCGGGCGTGGGAGCTGTCGCCAGAGCCGCGGCCCTACCGCAAAATGCTTCGCAGGCTGGCGCGGCGGCGCCACGTGGGCGCCAGTGGCGCTGAGGTGACGGCCGCCGCAAAGCCCGCAGCCCCACGGGCTGTGGGGCCACGTGAGCGGCTGCCAAAGAGCTTTCCAACGAGGCACGGCTTTCCCTCCTGGCTCTTCGGGCGTGGGAGCTGTCCACAGAGCCGCAGCACTACCGCAAAATGCTTCGCAGGCTGGCGCGGCAGCGCCACGTGGGCGCGAGTGGCGCTGAGGCTGACGGCCGCCGCAAAGCCCGCAGCCCCACGGGCTGTGGGGCCACGCGAGCGGCTGCCAAAGAGCTTTCCAACGAGGCACGGCTTTCCCTCCTGGCTCTTCGGGCGTGGGAGCTGTCGCCAGAGCCGCGGCCCTGTGGAATAATTACTAAATTGGCCAAGAATACAAAAGTACAGCATTGTTCACACATTAAGGAAAGTCATAAAATCAAGAGGCTTCTGAGGTAGAATACAGCCGCAGCTAGCACACGAAGAATGCAACATCTGTGATTCCCTGTACAAGGTTGTTTGCGAAACTACACGAGGGATGGAACGGAACACGCTTGTTCCGTGGCCTTCCCTTGTGACGAATAGCAGATATGGGGACGAGATGGTACTACGGAACTGATAAGCGGCCTACACGCTACCCGAGCCAACATTTCGTCTAATGTTGATGAAATGCTGTCCTTTTGTGCGAACTTTGCTCACCACAATGTACCAAAACACACCTCCATCCCGGAGGCTATCCGCCCCCGAGGTGTGAACACTCCTCCTTGAATACATTAATCATAATAAAAGTACGTATGACTAAAGTCACTCAAACTCCACTTTGAAGATAAAAAAATAATATAAAAATAGCCCAAGAGAGAGGGGATGTCAGGGAAGACACCATCGCGAAGAATTCCACCGCTGATTTCCGGGATCAGTCGACGGGCTGAGCCTCTCTTCCCCCCCCATAGGGACGCCTTTGGGTAAGACTTCGATTACACCGAGTGCTTTCTCGGGAACTTAGAAATTTCTCTAGAGAATCTCTACCCTACATTTATAGCCAGGCTGTATCGTTTATAATTTTGTCGCGCGTTTGTATACTTAGCAATATCTTTATTTGCACGTGCTTTGCAGACAGTGTATTTATCACCGGCAATCCTAAAGAACCTGTATATCTGTTGTTTAAATAAACTGCACTGTTTAAGTAGCTAGTCGTTTCGCTTTCTCACTGAACGCGACCAAAACTACAGAGAGGCCGTGCTAGTTCAGGAGTACGACTAGACTGAAGGTGCAGTCCACTATTAGTGTATCCAAATCGTAGTAGTTTAATACATATTAAACGCGATTGGACTGATAGTGCTGAATTGGGCATCACTCAGAATTTAAACCTAGCCGCACCTAGCCTCCCACCTCGGTGAGGAGTGTTAGAACGCAAGGGGGTTTATCTTCTGCCAAAACCGCTTGGCCCCGTTTCACGCAACAGAATTTGGCGTAGTCCGGCGGGATTGCCATGGATAAACTGCTGCAAAAATATGATTGTGCCCCTTCCCAGGCTGGGAAGGAGTGGGCCCAAAAATTTTGGAAGGATGAAGAGAAAGTGGTGGAACGTATTGAAGAGTGTCGGGTTTCACAGAAGCTCAGAGCGGGGAAAGGCAAGGGTGTGATTTGTGCTGTGTTAGGCGCCTGTTTATCTTGTGCACAACAAGAAGCTAGAAAAACCCCTGCTCCTAATCTGATTTCAGCTGTAGAATATGCAACCCTGAAATCGGAGAATGAGGTGCTGAAGTCATCATTAGCCTTGCAAAAGGAGACAGTAGAAAAATTAAGAACTCAAGTTGATAAGCTTGTGAGCGAGAATGAATGTTTAGGAAACCGTAATGCTCAACTTGGGAGTGAAAATCTCCAACTTAAAATGTTATTGGAAAGGGTGACTGGGCTCTTAGATAAAATGCAGCCCTTGACCCAGGTCCAACAGATTCGTAAGTTAATGTGTTATCCAAATTCCGGAACCCAGACCGGAGATTTTTTGTCTAATAGTGAGGATGACGAAGAAGATGAGGAGGAAAGGACTTTTACTTTGAAATCCCAAGTTTTTCCTTTACGTCCTCTGGTTAAAACTGAAACTGCGGTTGATGACGATGATGAAATTCACACCACTGTGCGTACCGTTCCATGGACACCAACCGAGTTAACAAAAATAAGGGAGAAATATTCGAGGCGACCAGAAGAGTCAGCTGTTGAGTACGTGTGGCGAGTTTCTTCTGAAGGGGGGGACAGAATTATGCTGAGTGAGGAAGAAGCAGGAGACTCTTGGGGACCAGGAGTGTTTTTAACCACTATGCCTGGGGATCATAATTATTCCCTAACTGCTCGAGCAGCCTATTGGGCAGGGGGTATGGATCCGCGAGAGAGGGGGGAGCCGTTAGAGATTAGAGCTACAGGCTACTCTGATCTGTTTGCGGCTGTACGGAAAGCAGCTTGTCTGCAAGCCATGTATGACAGAGAGGAATTTCGGAAATCCCCAATGTCAGCCCCTATCGACCCCGATCGATTAGCCCCTCTCATCCGTGGTCTTCCCGATTGCCTGAAACCGTTCCTTGTTCGTACTCAAGATCGTATACGAGAGGCTCGGGGTGCTCATAGGCGGGGCCGTCGTCACTACATGCCCACCTGGAATGAATATGTACAGGAAATAGATCAATATGGGCGCCAAATGGGCTGGGCCAGCCTAACTAGTGAGAAATCCTCCGAACACCCCCGAAAGGTTCGCCAAGTCCGAACTCACACTAAAACCCCTAAATCGGAGGAAAGGTTTAAGCCTGATAAGGACCGGAATGAGTTGTGGCGTAAAGCCCTACAATTAGGGGTGCCCCGACAATGACACCTTATTGAGCGGACTTAAGAATCTGCCCCTTGATGATGAGCTTTGGGATAATGCACTGTCACGATACACTGCAAGCACTGAGACACTAGAAAACATGAGGGATTTAAATCTCTCCACTCTGGTTATACAAGGAAGTGAAGTATATTCCAGAGATAAATGGAGTTGGAAAGACTCACTCCAAATGGCTAAGCTTGAAGCCGTCCCAGGAAAGAAAATACAAATTAGCTGCCGAGTAATCAATGGGTCTGCTCACCATAGACCAACTGTAATTGAAACCATCCATGTAGACTCTACTAAACCGGACAAATATAACACTGATTGTTACAAAATTATAGAGCCAAACTCAGATTGCTGGCACAACTTCACCTTTATCAAACCTATCATAGTATATTGTATTTGGGGCTACAGGGGCACGGAATTGTTATTTGAATTTATGATTGACTCAAATACATCTGAACCTGTTGAAATGAACCCAAAACCTACACCCCCACAAACTTTCAAGGGTGTAGCTACTCAGCCCTCCATTAGTCTAACTCCTTACACCTTTAACATTGGCCCTTATGCCATTAAACACACAGGTCAACAACAAATACTGTTTAACCCAACATATTCCCTCAAACGAGTAGAATTGTCAATGCAGATTAATATCTCTGCGATCAAACCCACCTGCTCACCATTCCTGAGTACATCTTATGCAGGATGGTCAGCATGGTTAGGCCGGCGAACTGTTGACACCTCACAACGACTGAAGAGAGAGGTGACTGGTATCTTAGGAACAGGACTGGGAGTCTTAAATAGTATAGATGCTGAGATACTTGCAAACAAACTAGTCACAACTACTAGTGATCTAGACAAATTAAAACATCCTCTACAGTCCTCTCTATCAGCATTGGGAAATCACCAATGGCTTTTATCGAATATATTGCCTCAGTGGGAGGAAACAGGTGAAAAAGACCATCAGCTGATCACAAATGCACTTGGTACAACCCAAAACAATGTTTCCTTGGCCCTTAGTTGTATCCAAGCCCAACTGTGGATGCAATCTATGACAGCCGCAATTATAAGGGAAGGTGAAGAAGGCACCTTGCCCACCGAAATTCGAGAAGTAATATGGGATAATGCAATTGAGTTTGAGAGAAAATTTCAATCCTGGTGGTATCTGGTTAATTTCACCTATGATCCCACTGAGAGCAAAGCCACAGCTTTTGTCTTAACAATAGGCAATGCCTCAGTATACACCATATACCCAATCATCGCACTGGGGTTGAATCACCATGGAGCTATACTCCATCCGGTAGAGCAGAGAGTGTGGGCACAACAAAACGAGAATAAATGGCAAACTGTTGATGTTGAAGCATGCATTTCACGAGATCAACAAGGATTCATTTGTGAGCGTAATACTCTCAAGGCACAAGACATTTGTCTTGACACCAACCAGAATGTTCGTCATTTTGAGATACATCCCGATGAAACCCCAGAAACTGTGCTTGTATATATTGGGAAAGGGTGTGTTTGCATGAGGTCTCCCTGTACTTTTGTATTCGTAGATGACATAGCAGTAGATATAAGTAATAACTCAAATCTTTGTGTTTGTAACTTTACTAACATCATTGGATGTGACTTCAGTTATTCAGCTCCTGTTACATCTTTTCAATTGCTACAATCTAATTACACATTGATTCGAGATTTGCTGCCTACCCCTATCGGAATGAATCTCTCACTAGTGAAGAAGTTGCTACAACACGATGAATTGAAGCGATTGTTGAAAGAGGCCCAAGAAAATGGACAAAGAACTCTGATTGCGGTCCATCATGATGTTGAAGAAATACACCATGTACTGGAAAGGGTCAAGAGAGACGGTGGACATGAATGGTGGGACACCCTCTTTGGATGGTCACCAACAGCTACAGGACTTTTTAACAAGATGCTCCATCCTGTTGTTGTTCTACTAGTACTCACTGTATTGTGTTTTGCTTTGACAACTGTTTTGTATGTTAGACTTTGGATTATGATGAAACGCTTAACTCGCTTAATCACCCCACAAGAAGTATTTGCACTTGATATCCCTCGCCATAAGAGGACATGTGATATTCCCCATCAGTATTGATTATCGTGGAGCTTGAGTGACTGTAGTCACGGGGTGGATTATGTGGAATAATTACTAAATTGGCCAAGAATACAAAAGTACAGCATTGTTCACACATTAAGGAAAGTCATAAAATCAAGAGGCTTCTGAGCTAGAATACAGCCGCAGCTAGCACACGAAGAATGCAACATCTGTGATTCCCTGTACAAGGTTGTTTGCGAAACTACACGAGGGATGGAACGGAACACGCTTGTTCCGTGGCCTTCCCTTGTGACGAATAGCAGATATGGGGACGAGATGGTACTACGGAACTGATAAGCGGCCTACACGCTACCCGAGCCAACATTTCGTCTAATGTTGATGAAATGCTGTCCTTTTGTGCGAACTTTGCTCACCACAATGTACCAAAACACACCTCCATCCCGGAGGCTATCCGCCCCCGAGGTGTGAACACTCCTCCTTGAATACATTAATCATAATAAAAGTACGTATGACTAAAGTCACTCAAACTCCACTTTGAAGATAAAAAAATAATATAAAAATAGCCCAAGAGAGAGGGGATGTCAGGGAAGACACCATCGCGAAGAATTCCACCGCTGATTTCCGGGATCAGTCGACGGGCTGAGCCTCTCTTCCCCCCCCATAGGGACGCCTTTGGGTAAGACTTCGATTACACCGAGTGCTTTCTCGGGAACTTAGAAATTTCTCTAGAGAATCTCTACCCTACATTTATAGCCAGGCTGTATCGTTTATAATTTTGTCGCGCGTTTGTATACTTAGCAATATCTTTATTTGCACGTGCTTTGCAGACAGTGTATTTATCACCGGCAATCCTAAAGAACCTGTATATCTGTTGTTTAAATAAACTGCACTGTTTAAGTAGCTAGTCGTTTCGCTTTCTCACTGAACGCGACCAAAACTACAGAGAGGCCGTGCTAGTTCAGGAGTACGACTAGACTGAAGGTGCAGTCCACTATTAGTGTATCCAAATCGTAGTAGTTTAATACATATTAAACGCGATTGGACTGATAGTGCTGAATTGGGCATCACTCAGAATTTAAACCTAGCCGCACCTAGCCTCTCACCTCGGTGAGGAGTGTTAGAACGCAAGGGGGTTTATCTTCTGCCAAAACCGCTTGGCCCCGTTTCACGCAACAGGCCCTACCGGAAAATGCTTCGCAGGCTGGCGCGGCGGCGCCACGTGGGCGTCCGTGGCGCCGAGGCTGATGGCCGCCGCAAAGCCCGCAGCCCCACGGGCTGTGGGGCCACGTGAGCGGCTGCCAAAGAGCTTTCCAACGAGGCACGGCTTTCCCTCCTGGCTCTTTGGGCGTGGGAGCTGTCGCCAGAGCCGCGGCCCTACCGGAAAATGCTTCGCAGGCTGGCGCGGCAGCACCACGTGGGCGCCGGTGGCGCCGAGGCTGACGGCCGCCGCAAAGCCCGCAGCCCCACGGGCTGTGGGGCCACGCGAGCGGCTGCCAAAGAGCTTTCCAACGAGGCACGGCTTTCCCTCCTGGCTCTTCGGGCGTGGGAGCTGTCGCCAGAGCCGCGGCCCTACCGGAAAATGCTTTGCAGGCTGGCGTGGCGGCGCCACGTGGGCGCCGGTGGCGCTGAGGCTGACGGCTGCCGCAAAGCCCGCAGCCCCACGGGCTGTGAGGCCAGGCGAGCAGCTGCCAAAGATCTTTCCACCGAGGCACGGCTTTCCCTCCTGCCTCTTTGGGCGTGGGAGCTGTCGCCAGAGCCGCGGCCCTACCCGTAAATGCTTCGCAGGCTGGCGTGGCAGCGCCACGTGGGCGCCGGTGGCGCCGAGGCTGACGGCCGCCGCAAAGCCCGCAGCCCCACAGGCTGTGGGGCCACGTGAGCGGCTGCCAAAGAGCTTTCCAACGAGGCATGGCTTTCCCTCCTGGCTCTTCGGGCGTGGGAGGTGTCGCCACAGCCGTGGCCCTACTGGAAAATGCTTCTCAGGCTGGCGCAGCGGCGCCACGTGGGCGCCGGTGGCGCCGAGGCTGACGGCCGCCGCAAAGCCCGCAGCCCCACGGGCTGTGGGGCCACGCGAGCGGCTGCCAAAGAGCTTTCCAACGAGGCACGGCTTTCCCTCCTGGCTCTTCGGGCGTGGGAGCTGTCGCCAGAGCCGCGGCCCTACCGCAAAATGCTTCGCAGGCCGGCGCGGCTGCGCCATGTGGGCGCCGGTGGCGCCGAGGCTGATGGCCGCCGCAAAGCCCGCAGCCCCACGGGCTGTGGGGCCACGCGAGCGGCTGCCAAAGAACTTTCCAACAAGGCACGGCTTTCCCTCCTGGCTCTTTGGGCGTGGGAGCAATCTCCCTATCTCCCGATATATGGAAATTTTGGAGCATTTTCCTGCTGCCTTCAGCCTCAAAACCACCCTTTCCCTTGGCGCCGCGCCAGCCTCCAAAATTTCCATATATCCGGACATCGAGAGATTGCTCCCACGCCCAAACGCGAGGAGGGAATACTGTGCCTTGTTCTAAAGCTCTATGGAACCCACTTCGTTTGACTCCTTAGCCAGCGCTGGCCTGCAGCCGTGCCCAGGCACCCCCTCCCCAGCTAGAGACCCTCAGCACAGCAGGCCCATCCCCACCTGCAGCCCTCTTAAGCCCTTGGCCCAGACCATGGTCACCTCACGGGTCCCACCTGGGCGTCCTCAGCCCCAGCTGGAGCCCATTGGGAAGAGGGGCCATTGCCAAAGCCCCACAGCACATCACCCCCTCCCCTGAGCCTCTCACAGACAGAAAAGAGAAACAGGGACCCCGACAGAAGCACACGTTGAAAGAAAACTTCGAAAAACAACAGGGCACAAGAAACATAAGCAAAAAAATAACAGGGAGATGTAGAAAAAAAACATGAAAAAAGTGACAGGGTGCAGGACAGAGAGGGAAGAATGGGGAATCACAGACAGGGAAATGGTTAGTAGGAGACGGAGACCCAAAATTTCGAAAGGCGCAGGATGCAAGAATCATACCCAAGACTTGAAAGACAGGTACGCAGGACTGCACAGAAAGAGAGGAAGACGATGATGAAAAACGACGGGGTACAAGAAACATGGGAAAGAAATTAAAATTTATTTTGGGGAGACAGATAGAGGGAAAGGCAGCAAGAAGAACTGAAAACTGACGGGGATCAAGAAACATCAGAATCAGAAAGAAAGAGATGGAAAGCAAGAAATTAAGTCTCGAAAGAGACCGGGTACAAGAAACCCAGTCAAGCGTGAAAAGACGAGGCCAGGGAGCGCAGCAGAAGTCATCTGTGGTGGGTTGACCTCGGCTGGCCCCTGGGGACCCACCCAGCCGCTCCGTCGCTGCCCTTCCTCGACGAGACACGGGGAGAAATTAATTTTCTGCGCCGACAGCGGGGCCTCCACGGGTTGCAGGGGACTCTCTGCTCCGCTCCCGGCCGGCGTTGCCGACCGCGGCCTTGTTTGACCAGCAGCAGGTCCCTCTCTCAGCTGGCTGTGCCCAGCGTGGGGGGAGCTCCTGGTGTCTTCTCACACAACCCACCCCCGCAAAGACCTCATCACGTAAACCCGAGACAACGGCCGTCTGCTGCGGGGCAGAGAAGCCGGGGCGGCAGGGGACGGGCAAAGGGAGCCACAGGGGAAAGAAGACAGCCATGGGCTACAGCCCAGACAGGAGAACGCGAGAGGGGGAGAACCACGGAGACAAAAGTTGGCTGTGGGACAGATCTTTCCATACGATAACATCGTTTCTCTAATATAGCAGACGCAGGTACAGCTCTGCTCATCCCAAAAAAACCCCTTAATTAAAGAGCTGCCCACGCCACCTGCTGATGGCTACTCGATGGGAATTGACTCCACCACCTTGGCCTCGACGGCCTCGTTAGAACGTATTAACCGCGAACTCTTTTGCTGTTCCTCCTCCCCCTGACTCTACGCGACCGGGCAGAGCAGCTCCGAGCCCCAACACGCGCAAGCACAGACCCAACGCCACACACCACACGGCGAACAACGCCCCTCGGCGAGGAGAGAAGACTCTCGGCGAGGAGGACGACACCCCAACGTAAGCGACCGTCAGGCAAGAAGACCTGCGGGACCACGACGGCGACGTGAGAAAGGCTCGAGGGAAGCCCCAGGAAATGAGCACAACGCCACGGCCCGGGACAACGAGCGACTCTCAAACGGAGAAGACGAACGCGCAGGACGCCCGGCTCCCAGACCCAAGAACTCAAGGACGCAGGGAAGAAGTCGCAGTCACTGAAAATGGATGGCTAGAGAAGAGAGCTGCTCCCACAGCCAGGAGTAAGGCTGCAAACCAGGACCGTCCAGAAACTTCCGAGACGCCGGACCCAGCCACGCTTTAAGCTTACGACGCAAGAAAAGCAGCCCCCGACTGGGGCGATGCCGATGAGGACGGGCCTTCGAGGCTCTAGGGATGGTGCCTCAAGCACAGACCGCGCTCCTCAAGCGTAGGGAGAACATCGAGACCCACGGAAGGTCTAAGCCACAGAAAACACGCCGCGCACACCGCACAACGGACACAGGCCGGAACCGCCCTGCCCGGCTCGCGCTAGCGTCGTGCTGACGACCATCCCGCTCCCGTTGCCTACCCAAAGGGGACGGCGTCCAGCCCTCTGCCCGTCTCCAAAACGCCTCCCTGCGACTCCCAAACTTCTCCCCTCCTCCCAAGCCCTCCCCGGCTCCGGCCGCTCAACTTGGCTTCCGGAGGGCCGGAGGCCTTAAATCCCTTGTCGTCAAAAAAAAAAACCCAGCGCCTCGACCCTCCGGGACATTCCCTTGGTCACCGGGTTCCTCTTCGTCGTCCGCCATTGAGGAAAAGAAAACGGCGCCAGCGAGAAGTTGCGGAGAGGCCAGCGCCGACCTCTCCCGCGGCTTCCCCTTCCTCCGAAGCACGACAGGACGCTGCTCGCCGCGGCCGTCCTCGCCGGAGACACCGGGACACAAAACGACCGTCGCCCGCGCGAGAAGTCACCGGCCCCAAGCGCCTCCTCGCCGCTGCCTCGGCTTAGCCCCTCTCCACGCGCGTCCTGCGCCCGAAGGGGAAAAAAAAAAAAGCCAACCAAAAGGCGTGGGCTGAGATACCGCCCGAAAACCTCAGCCTGCCCGCGGCCATTCCCGTCTCCTGCTCCTTTACCCCGGCCTCGCGCCCGCCTGCCCCCCATGGTTTCGGGCTGCCGCTTTGAGGCTCACAGACGCCCCGGAAAACAGACCCAAAGGACACTTGAACCTTCACCCACCGTACAACGTGGGAGAAAGAATCGCTGCTGCAGGCCACCAGCCATCGCTCGCCTTGCCCGAGTCGCGTCCGGTGCCAAGATCCCGCTTTACTCGCCACTTCGCGCCTCCAAAATTAAAAAAAAAAACACAAAAACAAGAACACCCCACCGCCAAGCCGTCACACGGTGTCGCGTAGCCACCGGTGGCACCGTCCCTCCCAGCACCACGCACCCACCCGCCTCCTCACGGGGCCCCGCTTGCCGCGTCCGTCACCCTTTGGTGGCCAGAGCAGACGGGACCCTGCCGACACCCAAACCCAGGGGCAAAACCGACGCGGCGGAGGCCGGTGAACCCGCCGACCCCTCTCCCGGCCGACCCCCGCCGCCGAAACTGGAGAAAAACCCCTTCCCTCCTCCGCAGCCGTCGGGAAAGGGCCCCCCGCTCCCTCATGGCGGCGCCCGTCGGTCAACCAACGGGAAAGGCGCCGCGCGTGCGCAGTGCGGCTGTACGGCACAGGGGGGCGCCATGAGCCGTACGGCTGTACGGAAAAGAGGCCACTCATGCGCAGTACGGCAGTAAGGCACTGGGGGGCGCCATGAGCCGTACGGCTGCACGGAAAAGAGGCCGCGCGTGCGCAGTACGGCTGTACGGCACTGGGAGCCGCCATGAGCCGTACGGAAAAGGCGCCGCGCATGCGCAGTGCGGCTGTACGGCACAGGGGGGCGCCATGATCCGTACGGCTGTACGGAAAAGACGCCGCGCATGCGCAGTAGGGCTGTACGGAAAAGAGTCCGCGCATGCGCAGTGCGGCTGTACGGCACAGGGGGCGCCATGATCCGTACGGCTGTACGGAAAAGAGGCCGCGCATGCGCAGTACGGCTGTACGGCACAGGGGGGCGCCATGAGCCGTACGGCTGCACAGAAAAGAGGCCGCGCATGCGCAGTGCGGCTGTACGGCACAGGGGGCGCCATGATCCGTACGGCTGTACGGAAAAGACGCCGCGCATGCGCAGTAGGGCTGTACGAAAAAGAGGCCGCGCATGCGCAGTGCGGCTGTACGGCACAGGGGGCGCCATGAGCCGTACGGCTGTACGGGAAAGAGTCCGCGCATGCGCAGTACGGCTGTACGGCACAGGGGGGCGCCATGAGCCGTACGGCTGCACAGAAAAGAGGCCGCGCATGCGCAGTACGGCTGTACGGGAAAGAGGCCGCGCATGTGCAGTACAGCTGTACGGCACAGGGGGGCGCCATGAGCCGTAGGGAAAAGGCGCCGCGCATGCGGAGTGCGGCTGTACGGCACAGGGGGGCGCCATGAGCCGTACGGAAAAGAGGACGCACATGCGCAGTACGGCTGTCCGGTAAATTCCCCTCACTTTCCCCCCAATTTGCCTACTTTTCCCCTCAACTCACCCGCTCTACCCCACGAAATGGCGCCCAGCCCCTTAAGATGGCGGCGCACACACACACCCCCCCCCCCTCCCCGCACGCGCCCGACGCACTGCGCACGCGCCTGACGCACCGCCCCGCTCCCCCGGAGGGGCGGGGCCGGGGAGCGGCGCGGAGGGGTTCGCGTAACGCGCCCCTGTCCGGAGGCGGAGGGATCCGCGCCGGCGCGCTGAGTCCCTTTAAAGAGGCGGAGGGCGCCGCGCCTGCGCAGTGCGGTCCGCGGCCGCCGCCGCCGCTTTATTCGGTTTTCTCGGGGCGGGGGATTAAAAGTCGGTTCTGGCGCCGGGAACGCGGTCTCCGTGCGCGCTCGGACGTGGCTCCGGCTCCGGCGGGGGTCGAAGGTTGCAGCTTGAGGCCGGGAGGGGGAGGGTGGGGGTCGATCCCTGAGGGGGGTCGGGGGGTCCTGGGGAGTCTCAAGGGGTCCCAGAGGCTCCTGGGGGGGGTCTCGGGGGGGTATTGGGGGTCCTGGGGGGTATCAGGGGGCTATTGGGGATCTCAGGGGGTCCCAGAGGCGTCTGGGGGGGGTATTGGGGGGTCCTGGGGGGCATCAGGGGGCTATTGGGGATCTTGGGGGGTCTCAGGGGAGATTTTGCGGGGCCCTGGGGTGCCCTAGGGGGGGTTGGGGGCTCTAGGGGGATCCTGGGGGGAGATTGGGGGGGTCCCAAGTGATTGGGGTGGGGGGGTGGCTGAGGGAGCATTAGGGGGTGCCAGGAGGTTTGGGGGTATTTTTTGGGGAGGGGGGGGGGTCTCGGGGGTTTGGGCGTCCCGGGATGGTTTTGGGGCATCCCAGGGGGTTTTGGGGGGGGTCCCTGGGGGGCTTCAGAGGGGCGTTGGATGGATTTTGGGGGGGGGGGGGGTCCCAGGGCGTTTTGGGGAGTTCTGGGGGGTTTTTGGAGGTTCCGGAGTGGCTTGGGGGGGGGGGGGGGGTAGAGGGGGGTCGATTTTGGAAGGTCCCGGGGTGGTTTTGGGGGATCCCAAGGGGATTTTCGGAGGGTCCTGGGTGGGGTTGGGGGGGGGAGGGGCATTGTGAGGGTTTTGGGGGTCCCTGGGGTGATTTGGGAGGGGGTCTTGGGGAATTCTGGAAGGTTCTGGGGTGGTTTTGAGCCGTTCCGGGTTTTTTGGGGATCCCTGTGGTGATTTTTGGGGGCTCCCGGGGGGGTTTTGGGGCATCCCAAGGGGATTTGGGGGGGTCCTGGATGGATCTTGGGGGGGGTGGTGGTTCTGGGGACTCTCGTCTGCATTCTGGGGGGTTCCTGGGGGATTTGGAGGGTCCTGGGGGATTTGGGAGGGGGGTCCCAGGGTGGTTTTGGGGCATCCCAAGAGATTTGGGGGGTCCTGGGTGGGGTTGGGGGGAATTCAGGGAGGCCTTGGGTAGATTTGGGGGGGTCCTGGGTGGATTTTTGGGGGTCCTGGGGTGGTTTTGGGGCATCCCAGGGTTTTTGGGGGCGGGAGGGGGGGGAGTTGGGGATGGATTTGGGGGGGGGTTCCAAGGGGGTTTGGGGGGGGGACTTGGGGGGGGGGACGGGACCCTGGAGTGGTTTTGGCGCTTCCCGGGTGCGTTTTTTTGGGGGGTTCCCGTGGCCTTCCAAACCCAAAGCGGGGCGGGGTCTATGGGGCGGGGGCGCCCCCCCCCAGGCTGCCCCGAGAGAGGGTGCGGCTGCGGCCCCGCTTGCCCTCCCCGGAGGCGGAGCTGGAGACGGAGGCGGTGCGGAAGCGGGAGAGGCGCGTCATGGCTGCCGCCGCCACTGCCGGGAGGGCGTGGCGTCAGGGGACACGCCCCCTGCCCCGCAAGCCCCGCCCCTTGGAGCCCCCCCCGCCCCCCGCAGCGCCCCCCCCCCCCCCCCCCGGGGGGTTAGTGCAGGGGGAAATGCCCTCAGGCCCCGCCCCCGGGGTGTAGGCCACGCCCCCTCCCCGAAGCCACGCCCCCTCCCCGAAGCCCCGCCCCACGCCAACGCAAGGAAACAGGCCCCGCCCCCTCCAAGCGGCTCCAATAGGGTTAATGGAAGGGAGGAGGCCACGCCCCCTTGCCGCAAGCCATGCCCCCAAGCCCCCAGTGGGGTTAGTGCGGAGCTGCAGGACACGCCCCCTTTATTAGGCCACGCCCCCCCCACGGGGTTAGTGCAGGGGAGGCGTCCCCGAGGCCACGCCCCCTCCCCGAGGCCACGCCCCTCGTGCACCCCGTGACATCACACGTGACCTCACAAAGGGGCGGTGCCGTCACACGTTGGAGGGGGGGAGGGGGAGGGGGGAGGTGACGTGAGGCGGGGGGGGGAGGGTGTGGCCTCACACGTGACATCACCGCTGACGTCATCGCTGACGTCTCTCCCTACCTGGCCCCACGCTGCGCTTGCGGTCCAGGACGTGGGGGACTGGGGGGCGGGGTAATTAACCCCCCGGAGCAATTAATTACCCCCCCGGGTCACTGATTACCCCCACACCCCCCCCCCCCCCCCGCAGCCATTCATTACCCCCCCCAGGGCCATTAATTAACCTGCAGGGGGGCTAATAATGCACCCCACCCCCTCGGGCAGATTTATACCCCAGGAAAAGCAGTTAATTACCCCCCCCGGAGCACTAATTAACCCAGGGGTCATTAATTGCTGTCCCCGGGGGTCTTCATTACCCCCCAGGGCAATTAATTGCCCCCCCCCTTGGGTGCTAATTTCTCCCCGGGGGGGGGGGGGGGTTAATTACCCCCGCGGGGGGGGGTTAATGAGCTCTCATAAATATTAATGAGCACTAATTGTACTCACTGTAGCCCATGCCCTGCACGAAGTACTTGAAGGCCTCTGTCAGCTTGGCCGGCTGGGGGGGGCGGGGGGGGGGTCAAGACCACGCCCCTTTAGGCCACGCCCCCTTTAAGCCACACCCCAACCCCCCCATAGGGGGCCCCTCCCCTTTAAGCCCTGCTCCCTCCCCTTAGGCTACGCCCCCTCCCCCTCAAACCACACCCACACCCCCCTTATATGGGGGACGCCCTGAGGCCACGCCCCCTCCCCCCTTAGCCACGCCCCCCCAACCAACCCCTTCTATGGCTTTGGTGCCCCCTTACGCCACGCCCCCTCCCTTCCAAGCCCTGCCCCTACAGCCCCCCATAGAAGGCCGGTGCCAGGCCACGCCCCCCCTTAGGCCATGCCCTCTCAGTCTCCCAGACCACGCCCCCTCCCCCTTAAGCCACGCCCCCCCGTTGGCGCTGGTGACCTTTGACCCCTCACCTGGCTGAGCTGGGGCTGCCCCCCTCCGTCCGCCATCTGTGGGGTGTCAAAGGTCACGGTGTAGGGGGTCAAAGGTCACGGGGTCGGGGGGTCAAAGGTCACCTTGATGAAGGAGGTCTGGGTGGGGTCCAGCTTGGCGTTGCACTCCACCTGGGGGGGGGGGGGACGGGCCGTGGCGGGGGTCACGTGACTCCACGAGGGTCACGGGACGGGCCATGTGACCCCGGCTCGTGACCTCACGGGGGGGCGGGGTCAGGTGACGTCACTCACCACGGCCTCCTCGTGGGGGGAGCCGTCGCCCACCACCAGCAACATGGGGCAGCTTTGGGGGGGGGTGGAGGGGAGAGGGGGTCAAAGGTCACTGTGGGGGGTCGGAGGCCATCCCGGAGGCACGGGGTCAAAGGTCAGAGGGGCGAGGGGGGGTCGCTCACCGCAGGCTGCCGGCCCCGCTGCGCGCCAGGCCCAGGTCACCGCGGCTGCGCGGCCCCGGCAGGAGCAGGAGCAGGGAGCCGCCACCGCCACGGTGAGTGCCCCCAGTACACACCAGTACACACCGGTGCCCCCCCGGTGCCCTCCCAGTATAGCCCAGTGCCTCCCAGTACAGCCCAGTCCCTCCTAGTGCCCCCCAGTACAGCCCAGTCCCTCCCAGTGCCCCACAGCCCCCTCCCAGTGCCTCCCAGTATAGCCCAGTGCCCCACAGCCCCCTCCCAGTGCCTCCCAGTATATCCCAGTGCCCTCCCAGTGCCCCACAGCCCCCCCCCAGTGCCCCCCAGTACAGCCCAGTGCCTCCCAGTGCCCCACAGCCCCCCACCTGTTGTACATGCCCCACAGCAGGGGGGCGTTGGGGGTCGCCCCCAGCCGGGCCCGGCTGCTCTGCACGGCCGGGGGGGCGGCCGACAGCTCCTCCTGTGGGGCAGACCCACAAGTGAGCCGCAACTGACCCCCCGCCGCTCCCCCGGACCCACAACCGACCCGTAACCCACCCCGAGACCCATAACTGACCCACCCCAGGGCCACGGCTGACTCACCACCGACCCACAAGTGACCCCCCAGGACCCATAACTGATGCCCCCAGCCCCACAAGTTCCTCCCCCCGGCCCCACAAGTGCCCCCGGCCCCACCTGGGTGAAGAGATGGGCCAGGATCATGTCGGTGGTGGAGGACGTCAGGCCCGAGAGCTGTGGGGCAGCAAGTGGGGCGCCATGGGACCCACAGCGACCCATAAGGAGCCACGGGACCCATGGAACCTACAGGGACCCATGGGACCCACAGAGACCCATAGCGACCCATAAGACCCATAGAGACCCACAGTGACCCATAGAGACCCACGGGACCCATTGGGACCCATGGGACCCACAGAGACCCGTGGGACCCACAGGGACCCGGCGGGACCCATAGGTGCCCCATAGTCCCATGGACACCCGTAAGTGACCCACAGAACATCTAGAGGTGCCCCATAGCGCCGTGGAGACCCATAAGTGACCCGCGGCTGCTCCGTAGCCCCATGGAGACCCATAAGTGACCCATAGGTGCCCCATGGAGACCCATAGAAGACCTAAAGGTGCCCCATATGCCCACGGAGACCCACTAGAGCGCCCCACAGCCGCCCCACGGCCGCCCCACCTTGTGCGCGGCCCAGTCCATCCAGCCCTTGGCCTGGGGGTCGATGTTGACCAGCACCAGCCCCTCCACCGCCTCGGGGTGCAGCAGCTGTGGGGCAGGGCCGGGGGTCACCTCCTGCCCCACGGCGGTCCTCTCTGCCACATAGACACCTCCCCGGACCCATAGATTCCCCGCCGGCCCCACAGTGACCCCCAAGAACCCAACGCAGGAGCTCCTCAAACCTCCTCCGGACCCACAGCGATCCCACCCAAGGGCCCTCCTGCCCCACAGCGACCCCCCTGCCCCATAGCGACCTCCCCAGCCCCATAGATTCCCCCCCCAGAGCCCTCCAGACCCACGGCGACCCCCCCAGACCCCCAAATTCCCCCCCCGGAGACCCTTCAGGACCCCTCCAGAACCCCCCCAGATCCCTCCAGCCCCACAGCGACCCCCAAGTTCTCCCCCAAGGAACCCCCCCAAACCCCCTCCAGACCCACAATGACACTCCCCCCCGCCCCGACCCACATGTGTCCCCCCAGATGCCCCGCAACCCCCCCGCCAGACCCACAGATCCCCCCCAGGTGACCCATAGCCCCCCTGAGACCCACAGAACCCCACAGAACCCCCCCCAGATGCCCCATACACCGCCCCCAGAGACCCTCAGGACCCCCCCTCCAAGGACCCACAGATCTCCCCCCCCCAAGATGCCCCATAACCACCCCCGAGCCCCTCCATGTGCCCCCCCCCACCCCAGCCCCACTCACCCCAAATTTCGCCAGGACGAAGGCGCCGGCCCCCACCCCCATCCCGATGATGCTGGCGATGCTGGGGGCGGGGGGTGGAGTGTCACGAGGTCAAGGTCATCCTGACCCCCCCCCCCCGCTATGGGGCAGCCCCCCAACTCACTTGAGGTACTGGAGGATGCAGGGGATCATCTCGGCCAGTTGCTCCAGCGAGGGGTACTGGTACCTGGGGGGCAGGGGGGGGTCAACGGGTCAACGGGGGGGTGACAGGGGGTCAACGGGGTCAACTCGGGGGTTGGTGGGGTCAATGGGGCCAGCTTGGGGGTCAATGGGATCATGGGAGGTCAACTGTGGGTCAACGGGGCCAACTTGGGGGTCAATGGGATCATGGGAGGTCAACTGTGGGTCAACGGGGCCAACTTGGGGGTCAATGGGATCATGGGAGGTCAACTGTGGGTCAGCGGGGCCAACTTGGGGGTCAGCGGGGCCAACTTGGGGGTCACTGGGGTCAACCGGGAGGTCGGTGGGGCCAACTTGGGGGTCAATGAAGCCAACTGGGGGGCCAATAGGGTCAACTCGGGGGTCGGTGGGGTCAATGGGATCATGGGACGTCAACTGTGGGTCAACGGGGCCAACTTGGGGGTCAGCGGGGCCAACTTGGGGGTCAATGAAGCCAACTGGGGGGCCAACAGGGTCAACTCGGGGGTCGGTGGGGTCAATGGGATCATGGGAAGTCAACTGTGGGTCAACGGGGCCAACTTGGGGGTCAGCGGGGCCAACTTGGGGGTCAATGAAGCCAACTGGGGGGCCAACAGGGTCAACTCAGGGGTCGGTGGGGTCAACGGGGCCAACTTGGGGGTCAATGGGATCATGGGAGGTCAACTGTGGGTCAGCGGGGCCAACTTGGGGGTCAGCGGGGCCAACGGGGAGGGGCAACGGAGACTCAAGGTGGTCAATCAAGGGTTCAAGCGGGATCAAGCGGGGCGGGATCAGCGGGGCTGGGGGAGGGGGGGGTTGGGGGGCGGGCGATGGGGGTCGCGGGGCGCCGTGGGTTGCACCCTGGGGGGTAGGGGGGGGCGCCCTCCTCCATGCCGGGGGGGTCGACGTGGACCACCAGGAAGTTCTTGACGATCTCCCCCATCTCCTCGTGGGCGAAGAGCGGGGTGAAGCACGACTCGTCTGGGGACAGCCCCACCCCACGGCTATGGGGCTGGACCCACGGCCGTGGGGCAGGGGGCACCCATGGGGCCAGGGAAGGGATGGAAGGGCCCCAGGTGCCCGGGGAGGGGGGACCCAGGGGACTGGGGAGGGGACCCAGGTGGCCGGGGGGACCCCCACCTATGGGGCTGGACCCGGATCTATGGGGCAGAGGGGACCCAGGTGTCCAGGGGCACACACATCTATGGGGCTGGGACCCCCACCTGTGGGTCTGTCCCCCCATCTCTGGGTCTGGGTCCCCCATCTATGGGTCTTGGACCCCCTGGTGTGGGTCTAGAACCCCTATCTCCAGGTCTGGGACCCCCAGGTGTGGGTCTGGAACACCCGTCTCTGGGTCTGGGCCCCCCATGTGTGGGTCCGTCCCCCCACCTCTGGGTCTGGGCCCCCCGTGTGTGAGCCTGGTCCCCCATCTATGGGTCTGGGCCCCCCATGTGTGGCTCTGGGACCCACCTCTATGGGTCTAGAACCCCCAGGTGTGGCCCTGCTCCCCCATCTCTGGGTCTGGGCCCCCCATGTGTGGGTCTGTCCCCCCATCTCTGGGCCTGGTCCCCCATCTATGGGTTTGGGACCCCCAGGTGTGGGTCTAGAACCCCTATCTCCAGGTCTGGGACCCCCATCTGTGGGTCTGGAACCCCCATCTCTGGGTCTGGGCCCCCCATGTGTGGGCCTGGTCCCCCATCTAGAAGAGCTTGCTCTCCCTGTCTTTGAGTACTGTTTTCACTGTCCCGGTTACCTCTTTGCTAACATTCTCTTCAGAGCTGCAGTGAAACCAGGAACCACGTGGAGAAAGCACCCACACTGAAA
This sequence comes from Larus michahellis, assembly GCF_964199755.1. Taxonomy (NCBI): domain Eukaryota; kingdom Metazoa; phylum Chordata; class Aves; order Charadriiformes; family Laridae; genus Larus; species Larus michahellis. Next base: position 6,680 of record NW_027436100.1, on the reverse strand, counting down.
GTGCCTGGAGGGAACATTGGGGCTTCTTCTCAGTGTCTCTGACATAGGGTTTCACTGTCCCGGGAAAGTCTCTGCTAACACCCTGCAGAGCGCTGTGCCCAATATACAGAAACGTCTTGCTGTATCTCCTACAGGGAAAGTGCCAGGAGGGAATTGTCGAGCTTGTTCTCAGTGTCTCTGAGAATTGCTCTGATTATCTGTGTGACCTCTTTGCTAAGACTCTCCAGAGAGCCGTCCTCAAAACCAACACACATCTTGACATATCTCCCACATTGATCGCAGTGTCTCCAGGAACGGCATTCAAGGAGCCAGGAATTTTTCTGCCCACACTCTCCGGGGACAGTTCCTTAAAACCAATATACATCCTGCTATATCTCCCACATGGAAAGTGCCAGGAGGGAGAAGTGGGGATTATGTTTAGACTTTCTCAGAACTGCTTCAAATCAACTAGATATCTTTGTGCTGTAAATCTCCCAACAGCCAAATGCAAAAGCAGCGAACATCTCGCTGTATGTCCCACATCCAAAGTGCCAAGAGAGAGCTTGCTCTCCCTGTCTTTGAGTACTGTTTTCACTGTCCCAGTTACCTCTTTGCTAACATTCTCTTCAGAGCTGCAGTGAAACCAGGAACCATGTGGAGAAGGCACCCACACTGAAGATGCCTGGAGGGAACATTGGGGCTTCTTCTCAGTGTCTCTGACATAGGGTTTCACTGTCCTGGGAAAGTCTCTGCTAACACCGTGCAGAGCGCTGTGCCCAATATACAGAAACGTCTTGCGGTATCTCCTACAGGGAAAGTGCCAGGAGGGAATTGTGGAGCTTGTTCTCAGTGTCTCTGAGAATTGCTCTGATTATCCCTGTGACCTCTTTGCTAAGACTCTCCAGAGAGCCGTCCTCAAAACCAACACACATCTTGACATATCTCCCACATTGATCGCAGTGTCTCCAGGAACGGCATTCAAGGAGCCAGGAATTTTTCTGCCCACACTGTCCATTGAGTTGTCCTCAAAACCAATATACATCCTGCTATATCTCCCACATGGAAAGTGCCAGGAGGGAAAAGTGTGGATTATGCTTAGACTTTCTCGGAACTGCTTCAAATCAACTAGATATCTTTGTGCTGTAAATCTCCCAACAGCCAAACGCAAAAGCAGCAAACATCTCGCTGTATGTCCCACATCCAAAGTGCCAAGAGAGTAATGTAGAGCTTGCTCTCCCTGTCTTTGAGTACTGTTTTCACTGTCCCAGTTACCTCTTTGCTAACATTCTCTTCAGAGCCGCAGTGAAACCAGGAACCACGTGGAGAAGGCACCCACACTGAAGATGCCTGGAAGGAACGTTGGGGCTTCTTCTCAGTGTCTCTGACATAGGGTTTCACTGTCCCGGGAAAGTCTCTGCTAACACCGTGCAGAGCGCTGTGCCCAATATACAGAAACATCTTGCGGTATCTCCTACAGGGAAAGTGCCAGGAGGAATTGTGGAGCTTGGTCTCAGTGTCTCTGAGAATTACTCTGATTATCCGTGTGACCTCTTTTCTAAGACTCTCCAGAGAGACGTCCTCAAAACAAACACACATCTTGACATATCTCCCACATTGATCGCAGTGTCTCCAGGAACGGCATTCAACGAGCCAGGAACTTTTCTCCCTACACTGTCCATTGAGTTGTCCTCAAAACCAATATACATCCTGCTATATCTCCCACATGGAAAGTGCCAGGAGGGAGAAGTGGGGATTATGTTTAGACTTTCTCAGAACTGCTTCAAATCAACTAGATATCTTTGTGCTGTAAATCTCCCAACAGCCAAACGCAAAAGCAGCAAACATCTCGCTGTATGTCCCACATCCAAAGTGCCAAGAGAGAGCTTGCTCTCCCTGTCTTTGAGTACTGTTTTCACTGTCCCGGTTACCTCTTTGCTAACATTCTCTTCAGAGCTGCAGTGAAACCAGGAACCACGTGGAGAAGGCACCCACACTGAAGATGCCTGGAAGGAACGTTGGGGCTTCTTCTCAGTGTCTCTGACATAGGGTTTCACTGTCCCGGGAAAGTCTCTGCTAACACCCTGCAGAGCGCTGTGCCCAATATACAGAAACATCTTGCGGTATCTCCTACAGGGAAAGTGCCAGGAGGAATTGTGGAGCTTGTTCTCAGTGTCTCTGAGAATTGCTCTGATTATCCGTGTGACCTCTTTGCTAAGACTCTCCAGAGAGCCGTCCTCAAAACAAACACACATCTTGACATATCTCCCACATTGATCGCAGTGTCTCCAGGAACGGCATTCAAGGAGCCAGGAATTTTTCTGCCCACACTGTCCGGGGACAGTTCCTTAAAACCAATATTCATGCTGCTATATCTCCCACATGGAAAGTGCCAGGAGGGAGAAGTGGGGATTATGTTTAGACTTTCTCGGAACTGCTTCAAATCAACTAGATATCTTTGTGCTGTAAATCTCCCAACAGCCAAACGCAAAAGCAACAAACATCTCGCTGTATGTCCCACATCCAAAGTGCCAAGAGAGTAATGTAGAGCTTGCTCTCCCTGTCTTTGAGTACTGTTTTCACTGTCCCGGTTACCTCTTTGCTAACATTCTCTTCAGAGCTGCAGTGAAACCAGGAACCATGTGGAGAAGGCACCCACACTGAAGATGCCTGGAGGGAACATTGGGGCTTCTTCTCAGTGTCTCTGACATAGGGTTTCACTGTCCCGGGAAAGTCTCTGCTAACACCGTGCAGAGCGCTGTGCCCAATATACAGAAACGTCTTGCGGTATCTCCTACAGGGAAAGTGCCAGGAGGAATTGTGGAGCTTGTTCTCAGTGTCTCTGAGAATTGCTCTGATTATCCCTGTGACCTCTTTGCTAAGACTCTCCAGAGAGCCGTCCTCAAAACCAACACACATCTTGACATATCTCCCACATTGATCGCAGTGTCTCCAGAAATGGCATTCAAGGAGCCAGGAACTTTTCTCCCTACACTGTCCATTGAGTTGTCCTCAAAACCAATATACATCCTGCTATATCTCCCACATGGAAAGTGCCAGGAGGGAGAAGTGGGGATTATGTTTAGACTTTCTCGGAACTGCTTCAAATCAACTAGATATCTTTGTGCTGTAAATCTCCCAACAGCCAAACGCAAAAGCAGCAAACATCTCGCTGTATGTCCCACATCCAAAGTGCCAAGAGAGAGCTTGCTCTCCCTGTCTTTGAGTACTGTTTTCACTGTCCCGGTTACCTCTTTGCTAACATTCTCTTCAGAGCTGCAGTGAAACCAGGAACCATGTGGAGAAGGCACCCACACTGAAAATGACAGGAAGGAACATTGGGGTTCTTCTCAGTGTCTCTGATGTTGGGTTTTACTGTCCCGGGAAAGTCTCTGCTAACACCGTGCAGAGCGCTGTGCCCAATATACAGAAACGTCTTGCGGTATCTCCTACAGGGAAAGTGCCAGGAGGGAATTGTCGATCTTCGTCTCAGTGTCTCTGAGAATTGCTCTGATTAGCCGTGTGACCTCTTTGCTAAGACTCTCCAGAGAGCCGTCCTCAAAACCAACACACATCTTGACATATCTCCCACATTGATCGCAGTGTCTCCAGGAACAGCATTCAAGGAGCCGGGAATTTTTCTGCCCACACTGTCCATAGAGTTGTCCTCAAAACCAATATACATCCTGCTATATCTCCCACATGGAAAGTGCCAGGAGGGAAAAGTGAGGATTATGCTTAGACTTTCTCAGAACTGCTTCAAATCAACTAGATATCTTTGTGCTGTAAATCTCCCAACAGCCAAACGCAAAAGCAGCAAACATCTCGCTGTATGTCCCACATCCAAAGTGCCAAGAGAGAGCTTGCTCTCCCTGTCTTTGAGTACTGTTTTCACTGTCCCGGTTACCTCTTTGCTAACATTCTCTTCAGAGCCGCAGTGAAACCAGGAACCACGTGGAGAAGGCACCCACACTGAAGATGCCTGGAAGGAATGTTGGGGCTTCTTCTCAGTGTCTCTGACATAGGGTTTCACTGTCCCGGGAAAGTCTCTGCTAACACCCTGCAGAGCGCTGTGCCCAATATACAGAAACATCTTGCGGTATCTCCTACAGGGAAAGTGCCAGGAGGAATTGTGGAGCTTGTTCTCAGTGTCTCTGAGAATTACTCTGATTATCCGTGTGACCTCTTTGCTAAGACTCTCCAGAGAGACGTCCTCAAAACCAACACACATCTTGACATATCTCCCACATTGATCGCAGTGTCTCCAGGAACGGCATTCAAGGAGCCAGGAATTTTTCTGCCCACACTCTCCGGGGACAGTTCCTTAAAACCAATATACATGCTGCTATATCTCCCACATGGAAAGTGCCAGGAGGGAGAAGTGGGGATTATGTTTAGACTTTCTCGGAACTGCTTCAAATCAACTAGATATCTTTGTGCTGTAAATCTCCCAACAGCCAAACGCAAAAGCAACAAACATCTCGCTGTATGTCCCACATCCGAAGTGCCAAGAGAGTAATGTAGAGCTTGCTCTCCCTGTCTTTGAGTACTGTTTTCACTGTCCCGGTTACCTCTTTGCTAACATTCTCTTCAGAGCTGCAGTGAAACCAGGAACCATGTGGAGAAGGCACCCACACTGAAGATGCCTGGAGGGAACATTGGGGCTTCTTCTCAGTGTCTCTGACATAGGGTTTCACTGTCCCGGGAAAGTCTCTGCTAACACCGTGCAGAGCGCTGTGCCCAATATACAGAAACGTCTTGCGGTATCTCCTACAGGGAAAGTGCCAGGAGGAATTGTGGAGCTTGTTCTCAGTGTCTCTGAGAATTGCTCTGATTATCCCTGTGACCTCTTTGCTAAGACTCTCCAGAGAGCCGTCCTCAAAACCAACACACATCTTGACATATCTCCCACATTGATCGCAGTGTCTCCAGAAACGGCATTCAAGGAGCCAGGACCTTTTCTCCCTACACTGTCCATTGAGTTGTCCTCAAAACCAATATACATCCTGCTATATCTCCCACATGGAAAGTGCCAGGAGGGAGAAGTGGGGATTATGTTTAGACTTTCTCGGAACTGCTTCAAATCAACTAGATATCTTTGTGCTGTAAATCTCCCAACAGCCAAACGCAAAAGCAGCAAACATCTCGCTGTATGTCCCACATCGAAAGTGCCAAGAGAGAGCTTGCTCTCCCTGTCTTTGAGTACTGTTTTCACTGTCCCGGTTACCTCTTTGCTAACATTCTCTTCAGAGCCGCAGTGAAACCAGGAACCACGTGGAGAAAGCACCCACACTGAAAGTGCCTGGAGGGAACATTGGGGCTTCTTCTCAGTGTCTCTGACATAGGGTTTCACTGTCCCGGGAAAGTCTCTGCTAACACCCTGCAGAGCGCTGTGCCCAATATACAGAAACGTCTTGCGGTATCTCCTACAGGGAAAGTGCCAGGAGGAATTGTGGAGCTTGTTCTCAGTGTCTCTGAGAATTGCTCTGATTATCCCTGTGACCTCTTTGCTAAGACTCTCCAGAGAGACGTCCTCAAAACAAACACACATCTTGACATATCTCCCACATTGATCGCAGTGTCTCCAGGAACGGCATTCAAGGAGCCAGGACCTTTTCTCCCTACACTGTCCATTGAGTTGTCCTCAAAACCAATATACATCCTGCTATATCTCCCACATGGAAAGTGCCAGGAGGGAGAAGTGGGGATTATGTTTAGACTTTCTCGGAACTGCTTCAAATCAACTAGATATCTTTGTGCTGTAAATCTCCCAACAGCCAAACGCAAAAGCAGCAAACATCTCGCTGTATGTCCCACATCCAAAGTGCCAAGAGAGAGCTTGCTCTCCCTGTCTTTGAGTACTGTTTTCACTGTCCCGGTTACCTCTTTGCTAACATTCTCTTCAGAGCTGCAGTGAAACCAGGAACCATGTGGAGAAGGCACCCACACTGAAGATGCCTGGAGGGAACATTGGGGCTTCTTCTCAGTGTCTCTGACATAGGGTTTCACTGTCCCGGGAAAGTCTCTGCTAACACCGTGCAGAGCGCTGTGCCCAATATACAGAAACGTCTTGCGGTATCTCCTACAGGGAAAGTGCCAGGAGGAATTGTGGAGCTTGTTCTCAGTGTCTCTGAGAATTGCTCTGATTATCCCTGTGACCTCTTTGCTAAGACTCTCCAGAGAGCCGTCCTCAAAACCAACACACATCTTGACATATCTCCCACATTGATCGCAGTGTCTCCAGAAATGGCATTCAAGGAGCCAGGAACTTTTCTCCCTACACTGTCCATTGAGTTGTCCTCAAAACCAATATACATCCTGCTATATCTCCCACATGGAAAGTGCCAGGAGGGAGAAGTGGGGATTATGTTTAGACTTTCTCGGAACTGCTTCAAATCAACTAGATATCTTTGTGCTGTAAATCTCCCAACAGCCAAACGCAAAAGCAGCAAACATCTCGCTGTATGTCCCACATCCAAAGTGCCAAGAGAGAGCTTGCTCTCCCTGTCTTTGAGTACTGTTTTCACTGTCCCGGTTACCTCTTTGCTAACATTCTCTTCAGAGCTGCAGTGAAACCAGGAACCATGTGGAGAAGGCACCCACACTGAAAATGACAGGAAGGAACATTGGGGTTCTTCTCAGTGTCTCTGATGTTGGGTTTTACTGTCCCGGGAAAGTCTCTGCTAACACCGTGCAGAGCGCTG
>NW_027436099.1:0-9885 GCF_964199755.1 Larus michahellis | reverse complement strand
CAGGGTGGGTGCCCATGGGCAGGGTGGGTGTCCGTGGGGCTATGGGGCAGGATGGGTCCTCATGGGGCTATGGGGTAGGATGGGTCCCCGTGGGGCAGGGTGGGTGTCTATGGGGCAGGGGGGGTGTCCGTGGGGCTATGGGGTAGGATGGGTCTCTGTGGGGCAGGGTGGGTGTCCATGGGGCAGAGGGGGTCCCCATGGGGTTATGGGCAGGACGGGTGTCTATGGGGCAGGGTGGGTCCCCGTGGGGCAGGGGGCGTGTCCGTGGGGCTATGGGGCAGAGGGGGTCCCCATGGGGTTATGGGGCAGGGTGAGTGTCAGTGGGGCAGGATGGGTGTCTGTGGGGCTCTGGGGCAGGGCGGGTGTCCATGGGGCGGGGGGTGTCTGTGGGCAGGGCGGTGCCGAGCCCCCCGCAGAGCCGGTGCCCCCCAGGCGGTGGGGGTCGGGCGGCCGCGGAGGCCGAAGGAGGAGCCGGGCCGGGACCCACCGGGGCCGGTACGTGGCAGGGGGGCGGGGGGGAGTTGGGGGGCAGGGGCTGGGCTGGGGGGGGACATTTGGGGGGCTGGGGGGGACCTGGGGGGCACACGGGGGGGGACGGGGACCTGGGGGATGCTGGGGGGGCACACGGGGGGGCTGGGGGGGTCCTAGGGGGGCACAAGGGGGGTTGGGGGGGGACACAGGGGGCTGAGGGGGTCCTAGGGGGCACACGGCGGGGGGGGACATGGGGGGGCATGGGGGGTCCTAGGGGGGTCTAGGGGGCACACGGGGGGCTGGGGGGGTCCTGGGGGGGTCCTGGGGGGCTGGGGGGTCCTAGGGGGGCACACGAGGGGGGGGGACATGGGGGGGCATGGGGGGGGGTCCTGGGGGGCTGGGGAGGTCCCAGGGGGCACACGGGGGGCTGGGGGGGGACATGAGGGGCTGGGGGGGTCATATGGGGGGCACACGGGGGGCTGAGGGGTCCTGGGGGGAGTCCTGGGGGGGATCTGTGGGGCCGGGGGGACACACGCGGGGGTCGCTGTCCCCAGGCCGGGACGGTGCCCCCCCCCCCCGTCCCCCCCCCCGGAGGCGCCGCAGCCGGAGGAGGAGCCGGAGGGAGCTCCCCCCCCGCCCCCCCCCAGCGCCCCCCCCCGCCCGCGGGGCCCCTCCCCCGGCACCACCCCCCAGGTGAGGACCTGGCCCCCCCCCCGCCCCACGGCCCCCCCCATGTCCCCGTGTCCCCACATCCCACCTGCGTGTCCCCACGGCCCCATGGGGGGCCCAGCGGGTCCCCGGGTCCCCGTGTCCCTGCGTCCCCCCATGTCCATGCCCCTGTGTCCCCGTGTCCCCCCCTGTCCCCATGTCCCCGTGTCCCCATGTCCCCCTGCATCTCCATGTCCCTGCGTCCCCATGTCCCCCCATGTCCCCATGTCCCTGTGTCTCCATGTCCCCCCGTGTCCCCATGTCCCCCCCATCCCCATGTCCCTGTGTCTCCATGTCCCCGTGTCCCCATGTCCCCCTGTGTCCCCATGTCCCTGTGTCCCCGTGTCCCCCCGTGTCCCCATGTCCCTGTGTCCCCATGTCCCCCCCTGTCCCCATGTCCCCCCGTGTCCCCACGTCCCCCCGTGTCCCCATGTCCCTGCGTCCCCATGTCCCCCCGTGTCCCCATGTCCCCCCCTGTCCCCATGACCCCCTGTCCCCCTGCGTCCCCACGTCCCCCCCTGTCCCCATGTCCCCGTGTCCCCATGTCCCCGTGTCCCCATGGCAGGCGGTGGGGCAGGGGGTGGCCCGGCTGGTCCCCACGTCCCCATGTCCCCCCGTCCCTTCAGCCCCATGTCCCCATGCCCACGTCCCCATGGGCCTCTGTCCCCCTGTCCCCATGTCCCCATGTCCCCACAGGCCCATGTCCCCCGTCCCCGCATCCCCATGGCCCCGTGTCCCCATGTCCCCACATCCCCGTGTCCCCGTGTCCCCATGTCCCCCTGTCCCCGTGTCCCCACATCCCCGTGTCCCCGTGTCCCCATGTCCCCCTGTCCCCGTGTCCCCCTGTCCCCACGTCCCCCTGTCCCCAGCCCGCGGCCATGTCCCCCTCTCCCCCTCTCCCCATGTCCCCCTGTCCCCGTGTCCCCGTGTCGCCCCGTCCCCAGCCCCCGGCCGTGTCTGTCCCCCGCAGCGGGTGGCCCGCGAGGCGGTGGCCCGGGGGCTGGTGGCCCGGGGGCTGGTGGCGGTGGCCCGGGGGAACGCGCTGGCCCTGGGGGAGCTGCGGGCGCAGGCGGCAGCGCTGGGACAGCGGCTGGAGCGGCTGCAGGGGCACCCGGGGCGGCCATTGGGGTCAGCGGGGACAGGGGACGGGGGGGACACGGGGGACATGGGGACAGGGGGGACAAGGGGACAGGGGGACATGGGGACGGGGGGGACAAGGGGACAGGGGGACATGGGGACGGGGGGGACAAGGGGACAAGGGGACAGGGGGGACATGGGGACAGGGGGGGACAAGGGGACAAGGGGACAGGGGGGACATGGGGACAGGGGGGGACAAGGGGACAAGGGGACGGGGGACATGGGGACGGGGGGGGACAGTGGGGACATGGGGATGGGAGGGACTGCGCTGCCACTGAGAGCGGCCATCAGGGTCAGTGGGGACAAGGGGACAGGGGGGGACAGGGGGACAGGGGGACATGGGGACAGGGGCGCTGGGGGTCAGTGTGGGGGTGCTGGGGGTGGGTGTGGGGTGCCGTGGGTCGGTGTGGGTCGGCAGTGGTGGGTCCAGCAGGGTGGTGGGGGGTCCTTGGAGGATGGTGGGTCGGGGTGGGTCAGTGTGGGGGTGCCGTGGGTCAGTGTGGGGCGCTGTGGGGTGCTGTGGGGTGCCGTGGGTCGGCAGCGGTGGGTCCGGCAGGGTGGTGGGGGGTCCCTGGGGGTGGGTGTGGGGTGCCATGGGTCGATGTGGGTCGGCAGCAGTGGGTCCGACAGGGCGGTGGGGGTCCCTGGGAGTGGGTGTGGAGCACTGTGGGGCGCCGTGGGTCAGCAGCGGTGGGTCCAGCAGGGCGGTGGGGGATCCCTGGGGGTGGGTGTGGGGTGCCATGGGTGGGTGTGGGGCACTGTGGGGTGCTGTGGGTCGGCAGCAGTGGGTCCAGCAGGGCGGTGGGGGGGTCCCTGGGGGTCGGTGTGGGGTGCTGTGGGTGGGTGTGGGGCGCTGTGGGGCGCTGTGGGTCGGCAGCGGTGGGTCCGGCAGGGCGGTGGGGGTCCCTGAGGGTGGGTGTGGGGTGCCGTGGGTGGGTGTGGGGCACTGTGGGGCGCTGTGGGTCGGCAGCGGTGGGTCCGGCAGGGCGGTGGGGGTCCCTGAGGGTGGGTGTGGGGTGCCGTGGGTGGGTGTGGGGCACTGTGGGGCGCCGTGGGTCGGCAGCAGAGGGTCCGGCAGGGCAGTGGGGGTCCCTGGGGGTGGGTGTGGGGCGCCGTGGGTCGGCAGCGGTGGGTCCAGCAGGGCGGTGGGGGATCCCTGGGGGTGGGTGTGGGGTGCCGTGGGTGGGTGTGGGGCGCTGTGGGGCGCCGTGGGTCGGCAGCAGTGGGTCCGGCAGGGCGGTGGGGGTCCCTGGGGGTGGGTGTGGGGTGCCGTGGGTCGGCAGCGGTGGGTCCGGCAGGGCGGTGGGGGTCCCTGAGGGTGGGTGTGGGGTGCCGTGGGTGGGTGTGGGGCGCTGTGGGGCGCCGTGGGTCGGCAGCGGTTGGTCCGGCAGGGCGGTGGGGGTCCCTGAGGGTGGGTGTGGGGTGCCATGGGTGGGTGTGGGGCACTGTGGGGTGCTGTGGGTCGGCAGCAGTGGGTCCGGCAGGGTGGTGGGGGTCCCTGAGGGTGGGTGTGGGGTGCCGTGGGTGGGTGTGGGGCACTGTGGGGCGCCGTGGGTCGGCAGCGGTTGGTCCGGCAGGGCGGTGGGGGTCCCTGAGGGTGGGTGTGGGGTGCCGTGGGTGGGTGTGGGGCGCTGTGGGGTGCTGTGGGTCGGCAGCGGTGGGTCCGGCAGGGCGCGGGCGGCGCAGCTGCAGCTGGGGCAGGCGCAGCGGCAGCGGGAGGGCGCCCGCAGGGACCTGGCCCGGGTGACGCGTGCCCTGGCCACCGCCAGCGCCGGCCTCCAGCAGCTGGGCACCCGCCTGCGGCACCTGGGGCTGGTGAGCCGGGGGGCCCACGCGTGGGTCCCCGTGGGGCGGGAGGCCTGGGTTCCTGTGGGGCGGGACGTGTGGGTCCCCGTGGGGTGGGAGGACTGGGTTCCTGTGGGGCGGGAGGCCTGGGTGTCTGTGAGGCGGGACATGTGGGGCCCCGTGGGGCGGGAGGGCTGGGTGTCTGTGGGGCAGGAGGCCTGGGTTCCTGTGGGGCAGGACATGTGGGTCTCCATGGGGTGGGAGGACTGGGTCCCTGTGGGGCAGGACATGCGGGTCCCCGTGGGGTGGGAGGACTGAGTGTCTGTGGGGCAGGAGGCCTGGGTTCCTATGGGGCAGGACATGTGGGTCCCTGTGGGGTGGGAGGACTGGGTGTCTGTGGGGCAAAACATGTGGGTCACTGTGGGGCAGGAGGGGGGGATGCATGGGTTGCTATGGGGGGATGTGTGGGTTGCTGTGGGGGTCCTGTGGGTCACCATGGGGCAGGAGGGGGGGATGCATGGGTCGCTCTGGGGGGAGCCATGGGTCGCTGTGGGGCGGGAGGGGGGGATGTGTGGGTCACTGTGGGGCAGGAGGGGGGGATACGTGGGTTGCTCTGGGGGGAGCCGTGGGTCGCTGTGGGGTGGGAGGGGGGGATGCGTGGATCGCTCTGGGGGGAGCTGTGGGGCGCCGTGGGGCGGGAGGGGGGGATGTGTGGGTCACTGTGGGGCAGGAGGGGGGGACGCATGGGTTGCTATGGGGGGATGTGTGGGTTGCTGTGGGGGTCCTGTGGGTCACCATGGGGCAGGAGGGGGGGATGTGTGGGTCGCTCTGGGGGGAGCCGTGGGTCACCGTGGGGCGGGAGGGGGGGATGCGTGGGTCGCTCTGGGGGGAGCCGTGGGGCGCCGTGGGGCGGGAGGTGCGTGGCGGTGCCTCAGTGTCCCCGCAGGAGGAGGGGGGGCCGCTCCCCCCGGGCCCCCCCCCGGCGCTGCCCCAGCTGCTGGCTCAGGCCCGGGCCGGGCTGGCGGCGCTGCAGGGGGGGATGGGGGCGCTCCCCCCGGCCCAGCGCCCCCCCCCCAGCGCCCCCCAGCAGGTGGGCACGGGGGGGGGGGGGCGGGGGCGGCTTGTTGGGGGGTTCTGGGGGATGGGGGGGGGGCTTGAGGTGGTCTGGGGGGGCCCTGACCCCATTTGGGGGGGGGGTCTGGGGGCCCCTGGGGTGCTTGGGGGGGTCTGGGGGGGGGCCCTGACCCCACTGGGGGGGCCCAGACCAATGGGGGGGGTCTGGGGGGGGGCCCCTGAGCCGGTTTTGGGGGGTGTTGACCCCAGCTGGGGGGGTTGGGGGGGGGCCCTGAGCCCCTCTGAGCCATCCCGGGGGGGGGCCCTGAGCTGACGGGGGGGGGCCCTGACCTATTGCGGGGGGTGTCCGGCCCCCCCCCAGCTGGAGCCGCTGCTGCCCCACGGCCGCCCCCCCCCGGAGGATGCTGCAGCCCCTCCCCCCAGCTCCGACGGTGAGGGGGGGCGGGGGGGGGCTCTGGGGGGACTTGGGGGGCTGGGGGGGATTGGGGGGGGTTATGGGGGGCTGGGGGGGTCTTTGGGGAGGCTACGGAGGGACTTGGGGGGCTACGGGGGGTCTTTGGAGGGGCTGGGGGGGGTTTGGGGGGGCTATGGGGGGACGTGGGGGGGCTATGGGGGGGACTTGGTGGTTCTTTGGGGGGGGCTGTGGGGCACTATGTGGGGCTGGGGGGGGCGGTGTGTTCTTTGGGGGGGGCTGTGGGGCGCTATGTGGGACTGGGGGGGGGCCATGTGTTCTTTGGGGGGGGCCATGGGGCACTATGTGGGGCGGTGTGTTCTTTGGGGGGGGCTATGGGGCACTATGTGGGACTGGGGGGGGGCCATGTGTTCTTTGGGGGGGGCCATGGGGCACTATGTGGGGCTGGGGGGGCGGTGTGTTCTTTGGGGGGGGCTGTGGGGTGCTATGTGGGGCGGTGTGTTCTTTGGGGGGGGCTGTGGGGCGCTATGTGGGGCTGGGGGGGGGCCGTGTGTCCTTTGGGGGGGGCTGTGGGGCGCTATGTGGGGCTGGGGGGGGCGCGTGTTCTTCGGGGGGGCGCTGTGGGGCGCTGTGGGGCTGAGGCGGGGGCGTGTGTCGTGTCCCCCCCCCCCTCCAGAGGACGCCCCCGCCCCCCCCGGCGGGGCCCCCCCGTCCCGCGCCGCCATCAAGCGCCAGTCGCGGCTCATCCTGGAGGGGCGCCGGGGGGGGCGGGGGGGCGCGGGGCCCCCCCCTGAGCCCAGTGCCCCCCCCCCCCCCCGAGCCCAGTATCCCCCAGTTGCTCCCAGTGTCCCCCAGTTCCACCCCAGTGCCCCCCAGTTGCTCCCAGTATCCCCAGTGCCCCCCCAGTTGCCCCCAGTGCCCCCCTAGTTGTTCCCAGTATCCCCCAGTGCCCCCCCCCGTGTCTCCCAGTTGCTCCCAGTATCCCCCAGTGCCCCCCAGTTGCCCCCAGTGTCCCCCCCATGTCTCCCAGTTGCTCCCAGTATCCCCCAGTGTCCCCCCCGTGTCTCCCAGTTGCTCCCAGTATCCCCCAGTGCCCCCCCAGTTGCCCCCAGTGCCCCCCCCGTGTCTCCCAGTTGCTCCCAGTATCCCCCAGTGTCCCCCCAGTTGCCCCCAGTGCCCCCCCAGTTGCTCCCAGTATCCCCCAGTGTCCCCCCAGTATCCCCCCCATGTCTCCCAGTTGCTCCCAGTATCCCCCAGTGCCCCCCCGTGTCTCCCAGTTGCTCCCAGTATCCCCCAGTCCCCCATTAAAGCCCTCCCCTCCCCCCCCCGCCTGTGCCTGGTCTCTGGGGGTCGCGGGGGGGGGGGGGAGGGGAGGGGGGGCGTGTCCCCGCGAGGCCCCGGGCGGCCCCTCCCCCCCCCCGCCCCCCCCCGCGGCGTTATCGGCCCCCCCCAGGCCGGGGGGAGGGGCCGGGCCTTATCGGCGGGGGGGGGGGCGGGGGGGGGGGCAGAGCGCCATGGCGGGGCCCGGGCTGCTGCTGGCGCTGGGGGGGCTCCTGGGCAGCGCCCGTGGGGGGGCGGGGGGCTTCGACCTGGAAGGTACCGGGGGGGGGGGGGACGCTCGGGGGGTGGGGGGGCGGGGGGCGCTCGTGCAACGGGGGGGCGCTTGTGCAAGGGGGTGTGTGCAAGGGGGGGCTCATGTGGGGACTTGTGCAAGGGGGGTGCGCAAAGGGGGGAAGGGGCGAAAAGGGGGCTCATGGGGGGGCGCTGGTGCAAGGGGGGTGTGCAAGGGGGGGTCTCATGTGGAGACTTGTGCAAGGGGGGGGCGCTTGTGCAAGGGGGTGCTGGTGAAAGGGGGGCTGGGGGGGTGGAAAGAAGGGGCGCTTGTGCAAAGGGGGGGCGCTTGTGCAAGGGGGGCTCGTGGGGGGGCGCTTGTGCAAGGGGGTGTGTGCAGGGGGGCGCTCGTGCAAGGGGGAGGGGGGCAATTGTGCAAGGGGGGTGGAAGGGGGGGTTCACGGGGGGGCGCTTGTGCAAGGGGGTGGTGCGCAAAGGGGGGGGCCCTTGTGCAAAGGGGGCTGTACAGGGGAGGCGCTTGTGCAAGGGGGGGTGCAAATGGGGGAGGGGGCAAAAAGGGGGCTCATGGGGGGCACTTGTGCAAGGGGGGTGCAAAGGGGGCACTTGTGCACGGGGGTGTGTGCAGGGGCGACACTTGTGCACGGGGGAGGGGGGCGCTTGTGCAAGGGGGGTGGAAGGGGGGGCTCGTGGGGGGGCGCTTGTGCAAGGGGGGGATGTGCAAAGGGGGGGCGCTTGTGCAAGGCAGAGGGGGGCACTTGTGCAAGGGGGGTGGAAGGGGGGGTTCGTGGGGGGGCACTTGTGCAAGGGGGTGGTGCGCAAAGGGGGGGCGTTTGTGCAAGGGGGGTTGCAAAGGGGGGAGGGGGCAAAAAGGGGGCTTGTGGGGGGGCGCCTGTGCAAGGGGGGGGTGTGCGTGGGGGGGGTGCTCGTGCAAGGCGGAGGGGGGCGCTCGTGCAAGGGGGATGGAAGGGGAGGTTGGCGGGGGGGGGGGGGCCGCTTGTGCAAGGGGGGGTTGCAAAGGGGGGAGGGGGCGAAAAGGGGGCTCGTGGGGGGGTGCTTGTGCAAGGGGGATGTGCAAGGGGGGTGCGCTTGTGCATGGAGGGGCTCGTGGGGGGGCGCTCGTGCAAGGGGGGGTGTGCAAGGGGGGGTCTCATGTGGAGACTTGTGCAAGGGGGGGCGCTTGTGCAAGGGGGTGCTGGTGAAAGGGGGGCTGGGGGGGTGGAAAGAAGGGGCGCTTGTGCAAAGGGGGGGCGCTTGTGCAAGGGGGGCTCGTGGGGGGGCGCTTGTGCAAGGGGGGTGTGTGTAGGGGGGCGCTCGTGCAAGGGGGAGGGGGGCAATTGTGCAAGGGGGGTGGAAGGGGGGGTTCACGGGGGGGGCGCTTGTGCAAGGGGGTGGTGCGCAAAGGGGGGGGCCCTTGTGCAAAGGGGGCTGTACAGGGGAGGCGCTTGTGCAAGGGGGGGTGCAAATGGGGGAGGGGGCAAAAAGGGGGCTCATGGGGGGCACTTGTGCAAGGGGGGGTGCAAAGTGGGGGGCGCTTGTGCAAGGGGGGTGCAAAGGGGGCACTTGTGCACGGGGGTGTGTGCAGGGGCGGCACTTGTGCACGGGGGAGGGGGGTGCTTGTGCAAGGGGGGTGGAAGGGGGGGCTCGTGGGGGGGCGCTTGTGCAAGGGGGGGATGTGCAAAGGGGGGGGGCCCTTGTGCAAGGGGGGTTGCAAAGGGGGGAGGGGGCAAAAAGGGGGCTCATGGGGGGCGCTTGTGCAAGGGGGGGGGTGCGTGGGGGGGGCGCTCGTGCAAGGCGGAGGGGGGCGCTCGTGCAAGGGGGATGGAAGGGGAAGTTCGCGGGGGGGGGGGCCGCTTGTGCAAGGGGGGGTTGCAAAGGGGGGAAGGGGCGAAAAGGGGGCTCGTGGGGGGGCGCTTGTGAAGGGGGATGTGCAAGGGGGGTGCGCTTGTGCATGGAGGGACTCGTGGGGGGGCGCTTGTGCAAGGGGGGGTGTGCAAGGGGGGTCTCATGTGGAGACTTGTGCAAGGGGGGGGCACTTGTGCAAGGGGGTGCTGGTGAAAGGGGGGCTGGGGGGGTGGAAAGAAGGGGCGCTTGTGCAAAGGGGGGGCGCTTGTGCAAGGGGGGCTCGTGGGGGGGCGCTTGTGCAAGGGGGTGTGTGCAGGGGGGCGCTCGTGCAAGGCGGAGGGGGCGCTTGTGCAAGGGGGGTGGAAGGGGGGGTTCGTGGGGGGGCACTTGTGCAAGGGGGGGTTGCGCAAAGGGGGGGCGTTTGTGCAAGGGGGGGTTGCAAAGGGGGGAGGGGGCAAAAAGGGGGCTCGTGGGGGGGCGCCTGTGCAAGGGGGGGGTGTGCGTGGGGGGGGCGCTCGTGCAAGGCGGAGGGGGGCGCTCGTGCAAGGGGGATGGAAGGGGAGGTTGGCGGGGGGGGGCCGCTTGTGCAAGGGGGGGTTGCAAAGGGGGGAGGGGGCGAAAAGGGGGCTCGGGGGGGGCGCTTGTGCAAGGGGGATGTGCAAGGGGGGTGCGCTTGTGCATGGAGGGGCTCGTGGGGGGGCGCTTGTGCAAGGGGGTGTGTGCAGGGGGGGCGCTCGTGCAAGGCAGAGGGGGGCACTTGTGCAAGGGGGGTGGAAGGGGGGTTCGTGGGGGGGCACTTGTGCAAGGGGGTGGTGCGCAAAGGGGGGAGGGCGTTTGTGCAAGGGGGTTGCAAAGGGGGGAGGGGGGCAAAAAGGGGGCCTTGT
>NW_027436098.1:0-22810 GCF_964199755.1 Larus michahellis | reverse complement strand
CTGGGGGGGGTGGGGGACAGGACACACCGTGTGTGTGACGTGCCCCCCCCGCCCCCCCCCCCCGCAGGGATCGGTCACCCCGAGGAGCTGTCGCTGCTGCGGCCGGAGGAGGAGGAGGAGGAGGAAGGCTGGGGGGGGGCGGGGGGGCGGCGCAAGGCCCGCGGCCCCCCCCCGCCCCCCGACGTCGACCTCACGCACCTGCCCCCCCCCGCCGGTAACTGAGGGAGCGCAAAGGGGGGGGGGGGGGGCAAGGGGGGGGCCGAAACCCCCCCACCCTGGGGTGACCCCCCCCTCCTCCTCCTCCTCCTCCCCCCCCCCAGGAGAGGAGGAGCCGCCCCCCCCCCCGCTGCCCCCCGGCACCCGGCGGCTGCTGATGGCGCCCTGGGGGGGGAAGGGCCCCGTCGCCCCCCCCCGCGGGAACCCCCTGCTGCGGCGGGCCCGTCTGCACGCCCGGTAACGGGGGGGGGGGGCTATGGGGCAGGGCTATGGGGCAGGGCTATGGGGTGGCTGGATGGCAGGTTGGGGGGCAGGGCTGGGGGGCAGGCTGGGGGGTAGCCGGGGAGCAGGGCTGGGGGGTGGCTGGGGGGCAGGGCTATGGGGCAGGGCTGGGGGGCAGCTGTGGGGCAGGGCTATGGGGCAGGGCTGGGGCTGGCTGGGGGGCACTTGGGGGCCAAATGTGGGGCAGGTGTGGGGGGGGCTGTGGGGCAGGGCTGTGGGGTAGGTGCGGGGTGGGCCGTGGGGCAGGCTGTGGGGCAGGGCTGTGGGGCAGGTGCGGGGTGGGCCGCGGGGGAGGCTGTGGGGCAGGGCTGCGGAGCAGGGCTGTGGGGTAGGGCTATGGGGCAGGCTGCAGGTCAGGGCTATGGGGTAGGCTGTGGGTCAGCTGTGGAGCAGGCTGTGGGGCAGGGCTGTGAGGCAGCCGTGGGGCAGACCGTGGGGCAGGGCTGTGGGTCAGGCTGCAGTTCAGGGCTATGGGTCAGGCTATGGGTCAGCCGTGGGTCAGGCGTGGGGCGTCCCCGCAGGTGGCTGGACTCCTCGCGGTCGCTGTGGGTCAGGGCTATGGGTCAGGCTGCAGGTCAGGCTGCAGTTCAGGGCTATGGGTCCGGCTATGGGTCCGGCTATGGGTCAGCCGTGGGTCAGGTGTGGGGCGTCCCCGCAGGTGGCTGGACTCCTCGCGGTCGTTGTGGGTCAGGGCTATGGGTCAGGCTGCAGTTCAGGGCTATGGGTCAGGCTATGGGTCAGCCGTGGGTCAGGTCGTGGGTCAGCCGTGGGTCAGGCGTGGGGCATCCCCGCAGGTGGCTGGACTCCTCACGGTCGCTGTGGGTCAGGGCTATGGGTCAGGCCGTGTGTCAGGCTGCAGTTCAGGACTATGGGTCCGGCTATGGGTCAGCCGTGGGTCAGGTGTGGGTCAGCCGTGGGTCAGGTGTGGGGCGTCCCCGCAGGTGGCTGGACTCCTCGCGGTCGCTGTGGGTCAGGGCTATGGGTCAGGCCGTGTGTCAGGCTGCAGTTCAGGGCTATGGGTCAGGTGTGGGTCAGCCGTGGGTCAGGCTATGGGTCAGCCGTGGGTCAGCCGTGGGGCGTCCCTGCAGGTGGCTGGATTCCTCGCGGTCGCTGTGGGTCAGGGCTATGGGTCAGGCCGTGTGTCAGGCTGCAGTTCAGGGCTATGGGTCCGGCTATGGGTCAGGCTATGGGTCAGGCTATGGGTCAGCCGTGGGTCAGGCGTGGGGCGTCCCCGC
This sequence comes from Larus michahellis, assembly GCF_964199755.1. Classification (NCBI taxonomy): domain Eukaryota; kingdom Metazoa; phylum Chordata; class Aves; order Charadriiformes; family Laridae; genus Larus; species Larus michahellis. The sequence goes on along the minus strand of NW_027436098.1, from coordinate 21,077 downwards.
AGGTGGCTGGACTCCTTGCGGTCGCTGTGGGTCAGGGCTATGGGTCAGGCCATGGCTCAGGTTGCAGTTCAGGGCTATGGGTCCGGCTATGGGTCAGCCGTGGGTCAGGTGTGGGTCAGCTGTGGGTCAGGCGTGGGGCATCCCCGCAGGTGGCTGGACTCCTCACGGTCGCTATGGGTCAGGGCTATGGGTCAGGCTGCAGTTCAGGGCTATGGGTCAGGCTATGGGTCCGGCTATGGGTCAGCCGTGGGTCAGGTGTGGGTCAGCCGTGGGTCAGGCGTGGGGCGTCCCCACAGGTGGCTGGACTCCTCGCGGTCGCTGTGGGTCAGGGCTATGGGTCAGGCCATGGCTCAGGTTGCAGGTCAGGGCTATGGGTCCGGCTATGGGTCAGCCGTGGGTCAGCCGTGGGTCAGGTGTGGGTCAGCTGTGGGTCAGGCGTGGGGCGTCCCCACAGGTGGCTGGACTCCTCGTGGTCGCTGTGGGTCAGGGCTACGGGTCAGGCCCTGTGTCAGGCTGCAGTTCAGGGCTATGGGTCAGGCTATGGGTCAGCCGTGGGTCAGGTGTGGGTCAGCCGTGGGTCAGGCGTGGGGCGTCCCCGCAGGTGGCTGGACTGCTCGCGGTCGTTGTGGGTCAGGGCTATGGGTCAGGCTGTGGGTCAGGCTGCAGTTCAGGGCTATGGGTCAGGCTATGGGTCAGGGCTATGGGTCAGGCTATGGGTCAGCCGTGGGTCAGGCGTGGGGCGTCCCCGCAGGTGGCTGGACTCCTCGCGGTCGCTGCTGGAGCAGGACGTGGGGGACGAGGACGAGCTGCTGCTGCGCCTCAAGTACCACTGCTTCCTGCAGCCCGACCCACAGGTACCCCCGCCCCACGGCGCCCCACGGCGCCCCACAGCCCCCCATGTCCCCCGATGTCCCCCCTGTCCCCCATGTCCCTGATGTTCCCCCTGTCCGCGATGTCCCCACTGTCCCCCATGGCCTCGATGTCCCCAATGTCCCCTGTGTCCCCCATGTCCCCCCATGTCCCCCTGTGCCCCTAATGCCCCCAATGTCCCTGATGTCCCCCCTGTCCCTGATGTCCCCCATGTCCCCAACGTCCCCACTGTCCCCGATGTCCCCCAATGTCCCCCATGTCCCCCCATGTCCCCCCATGTGCCCCCTGTCCCCCATGTCCCCAATGTCCCCCCTGTCCCCCCTGTCCCCCATGTCCCCAACATCCCCACTGTCCCCAATGTCCCCGATGTCCCTGCTGTCCCCTGTGTCCCCTGTGCCCCCCCTGTCCCCGCTGTCCCCCCTGTCCCCGCTGTCCCCTGTGTCCCCCGTGTCCCCCCTGTCCCCGCTGTCCCCCGCGCCCCCTGTGTCCCCCCTGTCCCCGCTGTCCCCCGTGTCCCCCGTGTCCCCGCTGTCCCCACTGTCCCCCCTGTCCCCCGTGTCCCTGCTGTCCCCCCTGTCCCCCACGCCCCCCGTGTCCCTGCTGTCCTCGCTGTCCCCCCTGTCCCCAGTGTCCCCAACATCCCCCCTGTCCCCGCTGTCCCCCGCGCCCCCCGTGTCCCCGCTGTCCCCACTGTCCCCTGTGCCCCCCGTGTCCCCGCTGTCCCCCCTGTCCCCCCTGTCCCCGCTGTCCCCCGCGCCCCCCGTGTCCCCGCTGTCCCCACTGTCCCCTGTGCCCCCCGTGTCCCCGCTGTCCCCCCTGTCCCCGCTGTCCCCGCTGTCCCCCGTGCCCCCTGTCCCCGCTGTCCCCTGTGTCCCCCATGTCCCCCGTGTCCCCGCTGTCCCCGCTGTCCCCACTGTCCCCCCTGTCCCCCGTGTGCCTGCTGTCCCCCCTGTCCCCCGCGCCCCCCGTGTCCCTGCTGTCCCCGCTGTCCCCCGTGTCCCCAACATCCCCCCTGTCCCCCCTGTCCCTGCTGTCCCCCGCGCCCCCCGTGTCCCCGCTGTCCCCGCTGTCCCCTGTGCCCCCCGTGTCCCCGCTGTCCCCCCTGTCCCCGCTGTCCCCTGTGTCCCCCATGTCCCCCGTGTCCCCCCTGTCCCCGCTGTCCCCCGCGCCCCCTGTGTCCCCCCTGTCCCCACTGTCCCCTGTGTCCCCCGTGTCCCCGCTGTCCCCCGCGCCCCCCGTGTCCCCGCTGTCCCCACTGTCCCCTGTGCCCCCCCTGTCCCCGCTGTCCCCCCGTCCCCACTGTCCCCCGTGTCCCCCGTGTCCCCGCTGTCCCCGATGTCCCCCTGTCCCTGCTGTCCCCTGTGCCCCCTGTGTCCCCGCTGTCCCCCCTGTCCCCGCTGTCCCCTGTGTCCCCTGTGCCCCCCCTGTCCCCGCTGTCCCCTGTGTCCCCCCTGTCCCCCCTGTCCCCGCTGTCCCCCGCGCCCCCCGTGTCCCCGCTGTCCCTGCTGTCCCCTGTGCCCCCCGTGTCCCCGCTGTCCCCCCTGTCCCCGCTGTCCCCGCTGTCCCCCCTGTCCCCGCTGTCCCCCGTGCCCCCCGTGTCCCCCGTGTCCCCCCTGTCCCCGCTGTCCCCCGTGCCCCCCGTGTCCCCCCTGTCCCCGCTGTCCCCCGTGCCCCCCGTGTCCCTGCTGTCCCCGCTGTCCCCCGTGCCCCCCATGTCTCCCCTGTCCCCCCTGTCCCCGCTGTCCCCCGTGCCCCCCGTGTCCCCGCTGTCCCCGATGTCCCCCCTGTCCCCAGTGTCCCCAACATCCCCCCTGTCCCCTCTGTCCCCGCTGCCCCCCGTGTCCCCGCTGTCCCCTGCGCCCCCCGTGTCCCCGCTGTCCCCACTGTCCCCCGTGTCCCCCGTGTCCCCGCTGTCCCCGATGTCCCCCTGTCCCTGCTGTCCCCTGTGCCCCCCGTGTCCCCGCTGTCCCCCCTGTCCCCGCTGTCCCCTGTGTCCCCCGTGCCCCCCCTGTCCCCGCTGTCCCCCGCGCCCCCTGTGTCCCCCCTGTCCCCGCTGTCCCCTGTGTCCCCCGTGTCCCCCCTGTCCCCCCTGTCCCCGCTGTCCCCCGCGCCCCCCGTGTCCCCGCTGTCCCCACTGTCCCCTGTGCCCCCCGCGCCCCCTGTGTCCCCGCTGTCCCCCCTGTCCCCGCTGTCCCCCGTGTCCCCCATGTCCCTCCTGTCCCCCCTGTCCCCGCTGTCCCCTGTGCCCCCTGTGTCCCCGCTGTCCCCCCTGTCCCCAGTGTCCCCACCATCCCCCCTGTCCCCGCTGTCCCCGACGCTGTCCCCGTGTCCCCAGCGGGAGGGGCTGCGCCTGGCGCTGCTGTACGAGGAGGCTCGCTGGGCGCTGCTGCGGGAGGAGATCGACTGCACCCAGGAGGAGATGCTGCTCTTCGCCGCCCTCCAGGTGCCACCCCCCCCCCCCCCCCCGGCACCCCCCCCCGGCACCCCCCAAACCCCCCCGGGACCCCCCAACCCCCCAAACCCCCCCCGGGAACCCCCTGGACCCCCAAAACACGCCCAAAAGCCCCCAAAACCCCCCCAGGAACCCCAAACTCACCAAAGACCTCCCCAAATCCCCCCCCCCAGACCCCCCCCAGACCATCCCCAAACCCCCCCAGGACCCCCAAACCCCCCCCGGCACCCCCAAACCCCGGGACCCCCCTGGACCCCCAAAACACGCCCAAAAGCCCCCAAAACCCCCCCAGGAACCCCAAACTCACCAAAGACTCCCCAAATCCCCCCCCCCGGACCCCCCCAGACCCCCCCAGACCCCCCCCAGACCATCCCCAAACCCCCCCAGACCCCCCCAAACCCCCCCCGGGACCTCCCTGGACCCCCAAATCACACCCAAAAACCCCCAAAACGCCCCCAGGAACCCCAACCCCCCCCCTCAGGACCCCCCCAGACCCCCCCAAAACCCCCCGGGACCCCCCGGGACCCCCCTGGACCCCCAAAACACGCCCAAAACCCCCCCAAAACCTCCCAGGACTCCCAGACCCCCCCCGGGACCCCCCCCGACCCCACCCAGACCCCCCCCCCAAACCCCCCCCCCCAACCCCCCCCCCAGGATCCCCTCCAAGCCCCCCCGGGACACCCAGACCCCCCCGGGACCCCCCTAGACCCCCAAAAAACGCCCAAAGCCCCCCCAAAACCCCCCAGGACCCCCAGACCCCCCCCGGGACCCCCAAACCCAACCACGACCCCCCCAAAACTTCCCTGGGACCCCCAGACCCCCCCAGGACCCCCCCAAAACCCCCCTGGGACCCCCCCCAGACACCACCCCCCCAAGACCACCCCAAAACCTTCCCCGGGACCCCCCAAAACCCCCCAGGACCCCCCCAGACCCCCAACCCCCCCCCCAAGCCCCCCTAGGACCCCCAGACCCCCCCAGGACCCCCCTCAGACACCCCCCCCAAGACCCCCCCAGACACCCCCCCCCAAGACCACCGCAAAACCCTCCCTGGGACCCCCCAACCCCCCCCGGGACCCCCTAAACCCCCCGGGACCCCCCCAGGACCCCCCAGGACCCCCCCCAAAACCCCCCTGGGACCCCCAGGACCCCCAACCCCCCCCCCAATCCCCCCCAATCCCCCAATTCCCCCCCCCCCAACCCCTGGGGCTCCCCCCACTGCCCCCCCCCAGGCTGTGGGGCCCCCCCCTGACCTGCCCCCCCCCCCCCCCCAGTACCACATCGATGAGGTGGGGGGCAGCGAGGAGCTGGGGGGGGCCGGGGGGGGCGACGCCGTGGAGGATCTGGAGACGGCCCTGAGCAACCTGGAGGTGAAACTGGGGGGGGAGCCCCAGCCCCCCGCGGCACTGGTGAGACTGGGGGGCACTGGGAGACACTGGGGGGGCACTGGGGGGGCTCCTCCGGCCTTACTGGGGGCACTGGGGGGACTGGGAGGCACTGGGGGGGCACTGGGGGGGCTCCTCCGGCCTTACTGGGGGCACTGGGGGGACTGGGAGGCACTGGGGGGGCACTGGGGGGGCTCCTCCGGCCTTACTGGGGGCACTGGGGGGGCACTGGGGGGGCTCCTCTGGCCTTACTGGGGGCACTGGGGGGACTGGGAGGCACTGGGGGGGCACTGGGGGGGCTCCTCCGGCTTTACTGGGTGCACTGGAGGGTACTGGGGGGGCTCCTGTGGCCTTACTGGGGGCACTGGGGGGGAATGGGGGGCACTGGGGGGGGTCCTCTGGCCTTACTGGTGAGACTGGGAGACACTGGGGGGCACTGGGGGGACTGGGGGGGGCTCCTCTCGCCATACTGGGGGCACTGGGAGGCACTGGGGGGGCTCTTTTGGCTATGGTGGGGTTACTGGGAGGGACTGGGAGACACTGGGGGGGCTCCTCTCACCATACTGGGGGGACTGGGAGACACTGGGGGGGCACTGGGGGGGCTCCTCCGGCCTTACTGGGGGCACTGGGAGGGACTGGGGGGCACTGGGGGGGCTCCTCCGGCTTTACTGGGGGCACTGGGAGGGACTGGGGGGCACTGGGGGGCACTGGGGGGGCTCCTCTCGCCATACTGGGGGCACTGGGGGGGCACTGGGAAGGAGGGGGGGGGGGGAGGAGCTCCCCTGTCCCCCCCCCGGGATGTGGGGGCGGGGGTGTTACTGGGAGGCACTGGTCCGTACTGGGAGTGACTGGGGGGGGGGGGCAGGAGGAGCTCGGCACCGACCTGGAGCTGGCCGAGGAGCTGGAGGTCTACAGGTACCCCCCCGCCCCCCCCCGCGACCCCCCCGGGACCCCCCCGGGACCCCCACAACCCCCCTGGGACCCCCCAGGACCCCCCCCGTGACCCCCCCAATCCCCTGGGCCCCCCCCAGGACCCCCCCCATGAGCCCCCCACGACCCCCCCAGGACCCCCCCGGACCCCTGGGACCCCCCCGGGACCCCCCCGATGAGCCCCCCCAGGACCCCCACAACCCCCCGGGGACCCCCCAGGACTCCCCCCGCGACCCCCCCAATCCCCTGGGACCCCCCCCAGGACCCCCCCGGGACCCCCCCGGGACCCTCATCACCCCCCCGGGAACCCCCCCTGACCTCCCCCCCCGGGCCCCCCCCCCCGGCCCCCCCGGGACCCCACCCAATCCCCCGGGACCCCCCCAGGACCCCCACGACCTCCCCGGGACCCCCCCACGACCCCCCCCCACGACCCCCCCCCCCACGACCCCCACAGGACCCCCCCGGGACCCTCATGACCCCCCCGGGACCCCCCCAGACGCCTGGGACCCGCCCCCGCCCCCCCGCGACCCCCCCAGGATCCCCCCAATACCCTGGGACCCCCCCAGGACCCCCCCCGCGACACCCCCCCAATCCCCCGGGACCCCCCCAGGACCCCCCCGGAACCCCCCCAGGACCCCTCAACCCCCTGGGACCCCCCTGGGACCCCCCCCGTGACCCCCCCGGACCCCTGGGACCCCCCCCGGCCCCCCTGCGACCCCCATGAGCCCCCCGGGACCCCCCCCAGACCCCTGCGACCCCCCCGCAACTGCCCTAGGACCCCCCCGGGACCCCCCCGGGACCCCCCCAGGACCCTCATGACCCCCTGGGACCCCCATGACCCTCCCGGGACCCCCCCAGTTACCCCCCCCAACCCCCTGGGACCCCCCCCCCGGGACCCCCCCAACCCCCTGGGAACCCCCTCAGACCCCCCCGGACCCCTGGGACCCCCCCGGGACCCCCGTGACCCCCCCCAATCCCCTGGGACCCCCCCCAGACCCCCCCCGCGACCCCCCCGGGATCCCCCCAACCCCCTGGGAACCCCCCCAGACCCCCCCGGACCCCTGGGAACCCCCCCAGGACCCCCATGACCCCCCCCCCGGGACCCCCCCCCGGGACCCCTGGGTGCCCCCCCCCCCAGATGCCGGGGTCTATGGGGGGCGGGGGGGGGGGGCGTGTGTATCCCTGCCCCCCAATTCCCCCCCCCCAAAAGTGCCCCCCCCCCAAAGCCGTGCCCCCTCCCCCCCCCAATGCGCCCCCCCCCCACCGCTGCCCCCCCCCTCAAGCCTTCCCCCTCCCCCCCCAAATCCCATGCCCCCCCCCCAATTCTGGCCCCCCCAATACCCCCCCCCAGGCCGTGCCCCCCCCCCAATTCCGTGCCCCCCCCCCAAGCCGTGCCCCCCCCCAACGCTGCCCCCCCCAATGTATCCCCCCCAACGCTGCCCCCCATCCTGTGCCCCCCCCAATCCTTTGCCCCCCCCCAATTCCGTGCCCCCCCCCCCCCCAAATTCTGCCCCCCCTGAATCCCGTGCCCCCCCTCCCCCCCAAGCCTTACCCCCCCCCCAACACTGGTCCCCCCCACCGTGTCCCCCCCCCAAACACTGCCCCCCTCCCCCAGGCCGTGCCCCCCCCAATGCCGCCCCCCCATTTCTGCCCCCCCCCGAATCCCGTGCCCCCCCCAACCCTTCCCCCCCCCCAACGCTGCCCCCCCCAATGCTGTGCCCCCCCCTCCTCCACTGCCCCCCCCAATTCCGTCCCCCCCCCAGGCCGTGCCCCCCCCCAGTGCTACCCCCCCCACTTCTGTGCCCCCCCCAATGCCCCCCCCGAGCCTTACCCCCCCCAACGCTGCCCCCCCCGATGTGCCCCCCCCAGCCTTCTTCCCCCAATTCCGTACCGCTCCAAAAGCCCTACCCCCCCCCACGGTGCCCCCCCCCGTCGTGCCCCCCCCCAATCCTGTGTCCCCCCCCCAACGCTGCCCCCCCCCTCCACCGCCGTGCCCCCTCCCCAACGCTGCCCCCCCCAACCCTCTGTCCCCCTCAATGCCCCCCCCGCCGTGCCCCCCCCAATGCTGCCCCCCCAACGCTGCCCCCCCCACTTCTGTGCCCCCCCCAACCCTGTGTCCCCCCCAATGCCCCCCCCCAAGCCTTACCCCCCCCAACGCTGCCCCCCCCCCGATGTGCCCCCCCCCAGCCTTCTCCCCCCCAATTCCGTACTCCCCCAAAGCCCTACCCCCCCCCACCCCCCCCTCCACCCCCCCCCCCCCAATGCCGTGCCCCCCCCCACGGCCGTGCCCCCCCCAGGCCCCGCCGCCTGCCGCTGGGGGGGGGTTTCCGCCCCGCCCGGGCCCTGCTGAAGGGGACGACGCTCAGCATCACCCGCGGCCCCCCCGGGGGGGAGCCCCCCCAGCAGCTCAACCTGCGCGGTGAGACCCCCCCCCACCCCGGGACCCCCCCCCCGGGACCCCCCCGGGACCCCCCTGACCCACAGACCCCCACCCCGGGACCCCCCCCCGGGACCCCCCAACCCACAGACCCCCCCCTGGGACACCCTCGGGATCCCCCCGCCCCCAGCAACCCCCCCCCGACCACCCCCCGGGACCCCCCCGAAACCCCCCCGCCCACAGCCCCCCCCCCGGGACCCCCCCGACCCACAGACCCCCCCCGGGACCCCTCCCCGGGACCCCCCAACCCACAGACCCCCCCTGGGACACCCCCGGGACCCCCGTGACCCACAGACCCCCCCCTGGGACACCCCCGGGACCCCCCTGACCCACAGTGCCCCCCCCCGGGACCCCTGGGACCCCCCAGGACCCCCTCACCCACAGCAACCCCCCCCAGACCTACAACAGCCCCCCCGACCCCCCCCCCTTGGGACCCCCTGGGACCCCCCCACCCACAGCAACCCCCCCCGACCCCCAAATCCCCACCCCCCCCCCCCCGGGACCCCCCCGGGACCCCCAAATCCCCCCCAGACCCACAAATGCCCCCCCCGGGACCCACAAATGCCCCCCCCGGGACCCCTAAACCCCCCCCCCGGGACCCCTAAACCCCCCCCCCCGGAACCCCCAAATCCCCCCCGTGACCCACAACCCCCCCCCAGGACCCCTAAACCCCCCCCCAGGACCCCCAAATCCCCCCTGTGACCCACAACAACCCCCCCGGGACCCCCAAATGCCCCCCCCAGGACCCACAAATGCCCCCCCCGGGACCCCCAAATCCCCCCCCCGGGACCCCCAAATCCCCCCCCTGGGACCCCCAAATGCCCCCCGTGACCCACAACAATCCCCCCCAGGACCCACAACAATCCCCCCCAGGACCCCCAAATGCCCCCCCGGGACCCACAAACCCCCCCACGACCCCCAAATCCCTCCTGGGACCCCCAAATCCGCCCCCCCCGCCCCCTCCCGGACCCACAACCTCAGGCCCCCCAAATCCCCAACTCTGCCCCCCAACTCGCCCCCCCCCCCCCCACCCCGGCCCGTGGGGTGACCCCCCCGCGCCCCCCCCAGGCTGTGGGGTGACCCCCGAGGTGGACGTGGGGGGGCAGAAGTTCGGCATCAAACTGCTGGTGGCGGCGCCCGAGGGGATGAGCGAGATCCAGCTGCGCTGCCGCGACGTCAGTGGGGCGGCCGTGGGGCAGCCGTGGGGCAGGGCTGGGGGGGGCCGTGGGGCAGCCATGGGGCAGGGCTGGGGGGGGCCGTGGGGCAGCCATGGGGCGGGGGTGTGGGGGGGCCGTGGGGCGGCCGTGGGGCAGGGGTGTGGGGGGGCCGTGGGGGGGCTGTGGGGCGGGTGTGGGGGCCGTGGGGGGGCCGTGGGGCAGATGTGGGGGGCTGTGGGGCGGCCATGGGGCGGCCGTGGGGCGGGGGTGGGGGGGGCTGTGGGGCAGCCGTGGGGCGGGGGTGGGGGGGGGGCCGTGGGGCAGCCGTGGGGCAGGGCTGTGGGGCAGGGGTAGGGGGGCCGTGGGGGGGCTGTGGGGCAGATGTGGGGGGCTGTGGGGCGGCCGTAGGGAAGCCGTGGGGCAGGGGTGGGGGGGCCGTGGGGTGGCCGTGGGGCACGGGTGTGGGGCGGGGATGGGGGGGCCGTGGGGCGGTCGTGGGGCAGGGGTGGGGGGGCCGTGGGGGGGCTGTGGGGCGGCTGTGGGGCAGATGTGGGGGGCTGTGGGGCGGCCGTGGGGCAGGGGTGGGGGGGGCCGTAGGGTGGCCGTGGGGCAGGGCTGTGGGGGGGGTTGTGGGTCCACGGGGGGCTTGCTGCGGGTCTGGGGGGAGGTTGTGGGTCGCTGTGGGTCCAGGGAGACTTGTTGGGGGTTGCTGTGGGTCTGGGGGGAGCTTGTGGGTCCGGGGGGGCCTTGTTGTGGGTCGCTGTGGGTCCCAGGGGGGGTTGTTGGGGGTCGCTGTGGGGCTGGGGGGGTCGCTGTGGGTGTGGGGGGAGGTTGTGGGTGCCGGGGGGGCTTGTTGTGGGTCGCTGTGGGTCCCAGGGGGGTTTGTTGTGGGTCCCAGGGGTGGTAGTTGGGGGTCGCTGTGGGTCTGGGGGGAGCTTGTGGGTCCGGGGGGGGCTTGTTGTGGGTCGCTGTGGCTCCCAGGGGGGGTTGTTGGGGGTCGCTGTGGGGCTGGGGGGGTCGCTGTGGGTGTGGGGGGAGGTTGTGGGTGCCGGGGGGGCTTGTTGTGGGTCGCTGTGGGTCCCAGGGGGGGTTTTTGTGGGTCCCAGGGGTGGTTGTTGGGGGTCGCTGTGGGTGTGGGGGGAGGTTGTGGGTCCCGCGGGGGGTCGCCGTGGGTCGCCGTGGGTCTGACCCCCCCGTGCCCCCCAGGCCCCACAGTACGCCCGCTGGGTGGCCGCCTGCCGGCTGGCGGCGCGGGGGGGCGGCGCCGGGGGGGGGGCGCTGGGGGCGGAGGCCCGGGGGGTGCTGGGGGTCCTGGGGCTGCAGCCGGGGGGAGCCCCCGCCCCCGCCCCCCCCCGCGCCCCCCCCGACCCCCGGCGGCTCCTGCCCCCCCGCCTGCAGCGCAAGGGCAAGGGCAAGCAGGTAACGGCCTGACCCATAGATTGACCCCCCGACCCATAGATTGACCCCCGGACCCATAGATTGATCCCCCTGACCCATAGAGAGACCCCTGGACCCATAGATTGATCCCCCCGACCCATAGATTGATCCCCTGACCCATAGAGAGACCCCCCCCGACCCATAGAGAGAACCCCCGACTCATAGATTGATCCCCTGACCCATAGAGAGACCCCCCCGACCCATAGAGAGACCCCCCTGACCCATAGATTGATCCCCCGACCCATAGAGAGACCCCCCCGACCCATAGATTGACCCCCGGACCCATAGATTGATCCCCTGACCCATAGAGAGACCCCTGGACCCATAGATTGATCCCCCCGACCCATAGATTGATCCCCTGACCCATAGAGAGACCCCCCCCGACCCATAGAGAGAACCCCCGACTCATAGATTGATCCCCTGACCCATAGAGAGACCCCCCCGACCCATAGAGAGACCCCCCTGACCCATAGATTGATCCCCCGACCCATAGAGAGACCCCCCCGACCCATAGAGAGAACCCCCGACCCATAGATTGATCCCCTGACCCATAGAGAGACCCCCCCGACCCATAGAGAGACCCCCCTGACCCATAGAGAGGCACCCCTGACCCAGAGATTGACCCCCCGACCCATCGATTGATCCCGCCGACCCATAGAGAGACCCCCCCGACCCATAGATTGATCCCCCTGACCCATAGATTGACCCCCCTGACCCATAGAGAGACCCCCCCGACCCATAGACTGACCATCCCCAACCCATAGAGAGACCCCCTGACCCATAGATTGATCTCCTGCCCCATAACCATCCCTTGCCCCATAACCCCCCCGAGCCCCATAACCCCCCCGAGCCCCATAGCCGCCCCGTACCTGCCCCGTGCCCCATAGCGCCCGGCCCCATAGTCATCCCCTGCCCCATAAACCCCGAGCCCCATAGCCCCCCCTGCCCCATAACCCCCTGGGCCCCATAGCCATCTGTGCCCCATAACACCCCCCGAGCCCCATAGCCCCCCTGCCCCATAACCCCCCGAGCCCCATAGCCATCTGTGCCCCATAACCCCCCCCCGAGCCCCATCCCCCTCCCTGCCCCATAACCATCCCTTGCCCCATAACCCCCCGAGCCCCATAGCCCCCCCTGCCCCATAACCCCCCGAGCCCCATAGCCATCTGTGCCCCATAACCCCCCCTGAGCCCCATACCCCCCCCGCCCCATAACCATCCCTTGCCCCATAGCCCCCCCTGCCCCATAGCCGCCCCGTACCTGCCCCGTGCCCCATAGCGCCCGGCCCCATAGTCATCCCCTGCCCCATAACCCCCCGAGCCCCATAGCCATCTGTGCCCCATAACCCCCCCCGAGCCCCATAACCATCCCTTGCCCCATACCCCCCCCGAGCCCCATAGCCCCCCCTGCCCCATAACCATCCCTTGCCCCATAACCCCCCCGAGCCCCATCCCGCCCCATCCCCTCCCCCGCCCCATAGCGCCCCATCCCGCCCCATCCCCCCCCCCCCCCCCCGCCCCACGGCCGCCCCATAGCGCCCCATAGCGCCGCGTGTGCCGCAGCTGGTGCCCCGCATCCTGGAGGCGCTGCACCGCCTGGGGGCGCTCTCGGCGGCCGAGGCCCGGCTGCGCTTCCTGGAGGCCTGGAGGGCCCTGCCCGGCTTCGGGCTGGCCTACTTCGTGGTGAGGTACTGGGAGCACTGGGAGCACTGGGAGCCACTGGGGGGGCTTGGGGGACACTGGGAGGGACTGGGACGGGTTTGGGGGGCACTGGGGGGGACTGGGAGGGACTGGGAGGGGACTGGGAGGGGGTTGGGGGACACTGGGAGGGACTGGGACGGGTTTGGGGGGCACTGGGGGGGACTGGGAGGGACTGGGAGGGGACTGGGAGGGGGTTGGGGGACACTGGGAGGGACTGGGAGGAGTTTGGGGGGGACTGGGAGGGGTTTGGGGGGCACTGGGAGGGACTGGGAGGGGGTTGGGGGACACTGGGAGGGACTGGGAGCAACTGGGAGCGACTGGGAGGGGTTTGGGGGACACTGGGAGGGACTGGGAGGAGTTTGGGGGGCACTGGGAGGGGTTTGGGGGGCACTGGGAGGGACTGGGAGGGACTGGGAGCGACTGGGAGGGGTTTGGGGGACACTGGGAGGGACTGGTGATACTGGGAATGGACTGGGAGGGACTGGGAGGGCACTGGGAGGGACTGGGAGTGGAGCAGGAGGGCACTGGGAGGGACTGGGAGGAACTGGGAGGGCACTGGGAGGGGGTTGGGGGACACTGGGAGCACTGGGAGGGACTGGGAGCCACTGGGGGGGGCTTGGGGGACACTGGGAGGGACTGGGACGGGTCTGGGGGGCACTGGGGGGGACTGGGAGGGACTGGGAGGGGACCGGGGACCCCGTGGAGGGGACGGGGGTTACTGGGTGTTACTGGGTGTTACTGGGAGGGCACTGGGAGGGGACCGGGGACCCCATGGAGGGGACGGGGGTTACTGGGCGTTACTGGGTGTTACTGGGAGGGCACTGGGAGGGGACCGGGGACCCCGTGGAGGGGACGGGGTTACTGGGCGTTACTGGGAGGGCACTGGGAGGGGACTGGGAGGGGACCGGGGACCCCGTGGAGGGGATGGGGGTTACTGGGCGTTACTGGGTGTTACTGGGCGTTACTGGGAGGGCACTGGGAGGGGACTGGGGACCCCCGTGGAGGGGACGGGGGTTACTGGGCGTTACTGGGTGTTACTGGGAGGGCACTGGGAGGGCACTGGGAGGGGACCGGGGACCCCGCGGAGGGGACGGGGGTTACTGGGCGTTACTGGGTGTTACTGGGAGGGACTGGGAGGGGACTGGGGACCCCGCGGAGGGGACGGGGGTTACTGGGCGTTACTGGGTGTTACTGGGAGGGCACTGGGTGGGGACTGGGGACCCCGTGGAGGGGACGGGGGTTACTGGGCGTTACTGGGGGTTACTGGGAGGGGACTGGGGACCCCATGGAGGGGACGGGGGTTACTGGGCGTTACTGGGTGTTACTGGGAGGGCACTGGGTGGGGACCGGGGACCCCGTGGAGGGGATGGGGGTTACTGGGCGTTACTGGGAGGGGACCGGGAGGGGACCGGGGACCCTGTGGAGGGTACGGGCGTTACTGGGCGTTACTGGGAGGGGACTGGGAGCCCGTGGGGGGTGACTGGGCGTGGCCGGGCGTGACTGGGGGTGACTGGGCGTGGCCGGGCGTGGCTGGGCGTGGCTGGGCGTGGCCGGGCGTGACTGGGTGTGACTGGGCGTGGCCGGGCGTGGCTGGGTGTGACTGGGCGTGGCCGGGCGTGGCCGCGCAGGTTCAAGGGGGGGCGGCGGGACGAGCTCCTGGCCCTGGGTCCCTCCCGGCTCCTGCGCATGGACCCGGCCAGCGGCGCCGTCACCCGCGTCTGGCGCTACAGCGGCCTGCGGCAGTGGAACGTCAACTGGGACAGCCAGCAGGTACTGGGGGCACTGGGAGGGACTGGGAACGGACTGCGAGGCACTGGGGGGACTGGGAGGGACTGGGAATGGACGGGGAGGGACTGGGAGGGCACTGGGAGAGGCTGGGGAGTGGACTGGGAGGGGCTGGGAGGGACTGGGAACGGACTGGGAGGCACTGGGGGGACTGGGAGGGACTGGGAATGGACGGGGAGGGACTGGGAGGGCACTGGGAGAGGCTGGGAGTGGACTGGGAGGGGCTGGGAGGGACTGGGAATGGACTGGGAGGCACTGGGAGGGCACTGGGAGAGGCTGGGAGGCACTGGGGGGACTGGGAGGGGACTGGGAGGGACTGGGGCGACTGGGAGTGGAGTAGGAGGGGACTGGGAGGGACTGGGAGGCACTGGGAGGCACTGGGAGTGGAGCAGGAGGGGAATGGGAGGGACTGGTGGTACTGGGAGGGACTGGGAGGCACTGGGAGGGACTGGGGGGACGGACTGGGAGGGACTGGGAGGGGAGCAGGAGGGCACTGGGAGGGACTGGAGGAACTGGGAATAGACTGAGAGAGACTGGGAGGGGCTGGGGATGGACTGGGAGGCACTGGGAGGGACTGGGAGTGGAGCAGGAGGGGACTGGGAGGGACTGGGAGGAACTGGGGGAACTGGGAGGCACTGGGAGTGGAGCAGGAGGGGACTGGGAATGGACTGGGAGGGACTGGGAGGGCACCGGGAGAGGCTGGGAGTGGAGTAGGAGGGCACTGGGAGGCACTGGGAGGGGAGCAGGAGGGCACTGGGAGGGACTGGGGGGACTGGGAATGGACTGGGAGGCACTGGGAGGGACTGGGAGTGGACTAGGAGGGCACTGGGAGGGACTGGGGAGGAACTAGGAATGGACTGAGAGGGCACTGGGAGGGACTGGGAGTGGAGCAGGAGGGGACTGGGAGGGACTGGTGGTACTGGGAGGCACTGGGAGGAACTGGGAGGGACTGGGCGGAACTGGGAGGGGACTGGGGGGGACTGGGAATGGACTGGGAGGGACTGGGAGTGGAGTAGGAGGGCACTGGGAGGGACTGGTGGTACTGGGAGGGGCTGAGAGGGCACTGGGAGAGGCTGGGAGCGGAGCAGGAGGGGACTGGGAGGGACTGGTGGTAACTGGGAGGGACTGGGAGGGACTGGGGGGACTGGGAGGGGACTGGGAGGCACCGGAGGAACTGGAATAGACTGGGAGGGACTGGGGGGGACTGGGGAATGGCCTGGGAGTGGAGCAGGAGTGGCCGGGGATGGCGCGGGCGGGGGCTGGAAGGGCTTGGGGGGGGGGGGTACTGGTGGTTACTGGTGGTTACTGGTGGTTACTGGGCGCCCCCCCGCAGGTGACGCTGGAGCTGGAGGGGGAGGTGACGCTGGCGCTGGGGGTGCTGTCGGCGCCCTGCCGGGTCCTGCACGAGTTCCTGGGGGGGTACCTGTGCCTGGGGGGGCGCCGCCCGGGGCAGCCCCTGGACCAGCGTCTGCTGGAGCAGCTCACGGGGGGGCCCGACGCCCCCTGAGACCCCCCCCCCCCCGCCGACCCCCCCCCCCCCCCGTGTCCTCGTGCGACGCCCTCGTGCAACACCCCCCCCCGCCCCCCGCACCGGCCTCGTGCCGCAGCTCCTCGTGGGAGGGGGCGGCAGCTCCCCCCCCCCCTCACCCCCCCCCCGTGTTGGCACCCCCCCACCCCCGCTGTTTGCCCCCCCCCACAGACACCCCCCCCCCCCCAAAAAATCCTCGTGCGAGACGCTCGTGCGCAGCCCTCACGGCTTTATGGGCTTCGGCGGGGAGGGGGGGGCCTCGTGCGAAGGGACCCCCCCGGCCTCGTGCGAGGGGACCCCCCCGGCCTCCTGCGAAGGGACCCCCCGGCCTCGTGGGGGGGCTCCTCCAGCGGCAGCAGACACCCTGCGGGGGGGGGGGGGGCAATAAAGTAGCGGTTACCATGGCAACGCGCCCGGCTGCCTCCCTCCCTCTTTTTTTTTGGGGGGGGGGAGTCCCCCCCAACCCCTGTGACCCCCCCCCCCCCCACACCCCCCTCTGTGTGTGTCCCCCCCCCGCCCCCCAACTCCCGGGTGCACCCAAAGCTTTGGACCCCCCCCCAAACCTCTGGGCCCCCCCCAAACTCCTGGGTCCCTGTAACACCCCCCCCCCCCCCAAAAAACTCCCCAGTCCCTCCCCCCCCCCTTCCAATCCCTGTGACCCCCCCCAACCCCTGTGTCTCCCCCCCCAACCCCTGTGTCTCCCCCCCCCCCCAACTCCTGGGTGCCCCCCAACCCCTATCCCCCCCCCCCCCCGAAACTCCCCGGCCCCCCCCAACCCCTGCCCCCCCCCCCCCCAAAACCCCCGTGTCCCGGCCCCCCCTCCCCCCCCAACTGTGACACCCCCCCCCCCTCGAAACTCCCCGGCCCCCCCACCCCCCCCGGAACTGTGTCACCTCCCCCCCACCCCCCTCCCCAAAACTTCCCGGGTCCCCCCCAAATCTCTGGCCCCCCCCCCGTGCCCCCCCCCCGTGCCCCCCCCCGTGCCCCCCCCGGCCCCTCACGCCGCGGCCGCAGCTGCAGGACACGCAGGAAATACTTGGGGGGGAGTCGCTCCCCCGCGTCCCCCGGCGTCAGGGATCACGCCGTTGGCCGAGAGGAAAAAGGGGATCCCGTCTGGGGGGGGGGGGACACACGACATGGGGGGGGGGGGGGTCACCAGGACGCCTGGGTGCCCCCCCAACCCCGGGGGGGGGTGTGTGTGTGTGTCCCCCCCCCCCGGCCCCACTCACCCGCCAGCGCCCGGGGGCCGTCGATGATGATGGCGATCTCCGAATCCCGGCCTCATCCCTTTTTTTTGGGGGGGGGGGGGGGGGGCAGAATTTTAGGGGGGGGGGGGTTAGGGGTACCCGGATGTCGGGGTGTCATGGGGTGTCGTGCCCCCACCCCCTGGAATGGCTCCCCTCCCCCAGGATTGGGGTGCCCCCCCCCCCCACAAGATTGGGGGTCTTCGGAGACCAGGGTGCCCCCCCCCGCCAAGGACTGGGTCTCCCCCCCCCAAGATTGGAGACCCCCCCCCCCGAGGATTGGGGTCCCCTGGACGCAGGGATCCCACCAGGATTATGCCCCCCCCCCCCCCCCCGAAGGGTGTCAGGGTCCGTCCCCCCCCCCAGGATTGGGGTTCCCCCCCCCCCCAGAATTGTGCCCCCCCCCCCCCCCCCCCCCCAGGAATGGGGTTCCCCCCCCCCAAGATTGGGGTCGTGGCTCCCCCCCCCCCCCCAACCAAGATGAGGGTCCCTGGATGCAGGGGTCGTGTCCCCCCCCCAGGATTGGGGTCCCCCCCCCAGAATTGGGGTGGCCCCCCCCATGGTTGGGCCCCCCCCCCCAAGGATTGGGGTCCGTGAACGCAGGGCGCCCCCCCAGGATTGGGGTCCCCCCCCAAGATTGGGGTCCCTGGATACAGGGTCGTCCCCCCCCCAGGATTGGGGTCCCCCCCCCCCAAGGTAGGGGTCCCTGGACGCAGGGTGCCTCCCCCCCCACCCCGGGGGTGTCAGAGTCCGTCCCCCCCCCGCCCCGCCCGGCCCGGGGGGGGGCGCTCACCGCTGCGCAGGCCGGGGTCCCCGGGCAGCCCCCCCGCCAGGTGGATGTGGGTCCGCCCCATGGCCGCCAGCCCCCCCGCCAGGATCGGGCCCAGGCAGCGGCGCCGGGTGCCGTGGGCCAGGGTGGGGGGCAGCGAGGGGGGGGTCCGCAGGGGGGTCAGCTCCAGCGCCGGCACCTGCCCCCCCCCCCCACCACACCCCGAAAAGCGGCCTGAGACCCCCCCAAGTCCCACAGAAACAGCCCCAAATCCCCCCCCCTGAGAAACACACACACAAACCCCCCCCCCCCGGGACACCCCCCCCCCCCAAGATCCCTCTCCAAAGCCCCCCCCGGGATCCCCAAATCCCCCCCGGGACCCCCAAATCCTCCAGGGACCCCCCCCTAAAGTCCCTCTCTAGAGCCCCCCACCCAGGGACCCCCAAAACCCCCCGGGACCCCAGGATCCCTCTCCAAAGCCCCCCCGGGATCCCCAAATTCCCCCCCGGGACCCCCAAATCCCCCCGAGACCCCCAAGATCCCCCCTGGGACCCCCAGGATCCCTCTGCGACCCCCAAGTCCCCCATCCGGAGCCCCCCCCCCAGGGACCCCCAAATCCCCCCCGGGATGCCCCCCGAAGATCCCTCTCCAAAGCCCCCCGGGGACCCCCAAGATCCCTCTCTAGACACCCCCCCCCCGGGACCCCCCCCAAAGATCCCTCTCTAGAGCCCCCCCGGGACCCCCAAATCCCCCAGAGACCCCCAAGATCCCTCTCTAGAGCCCTCCCCCCCCCGGGACCCCCAAATACCCCCCGGGATCCCCAAAACCCCCCGGGACCCCCAAGATCCCTCTCCAGAGCCCCCCCGGGACCCCCAAATCCCCCCCAGGGACCCCCAAAAGCCCCCGCGACCCCCAAAATCCCTCTCTAGAGCCCCCCCCGGCACCCCCAAATCCCCCCCAAATCCCCCAAGATCCCTCTCTAGAGCCCCCCCGGGACCCCCAAATCCCCCCCAGGGACCCCCAAAACCCCCCGGGACCCCCAAGATCCCTCTCTAGAGCCCCCCCCCGGGACCCCCAAATCCCCCAAGATCCCTCTCTAGAGCCCCCCCCCGGCACCCCCAAATCCCCCCCCTGGGACCCCCCCCCAAAGTCCCTCTCTAGAGCCCTCCCGGGACCCCCAAATCCCCCCCAGGGACCCCCAAAACCCCCCGGGACCCCCAAAATCCCTCTCTACAGCCCCCCCCCGGGACCCCCAAATACCCCCCGGGATCCCCAAAACACCCAAGATCCCTTTCTAGAGCCCCCCCCGGCACCCCCAAATCCCCCCTGGGACCCCCCCCCAAAGTCCCTCTCTAGAGCCCTCCCGGGACCCCCAAATCCCCCCCAGGGACCCCCAAAAGCCCCCGGGACCCCCAAAATCCCTCTCTACAGCCCCCCCCCGGGACCCCAAATCCCCCCCAGGGACCCCCAAAAGCCCCCGAGACCCCCAAAATCCTCTCTAGAGCCCCCCCCGGGACCCCCAAATCCCCCTGGGACCCCCAAAAGCCCCCGCGACCCCCCAAGATCCCTCTCTAGAGCCCCCCGCGGGACCCCCCAATCCCTCCCGGGACCCGTAAATCCCCCCAGGGACACCCCCCCCCCCCCAAGACCCCTCTCCAGAGCCCCCCCCCGTGCCCCCCCGTGCCCCCCCGTGCCCCCACCGGCAGGGAGTGCCCCTGGTTGGCGCGGATGCGCAGCGGGTCCGGGCTCAGGGCGAAGCGGCCCTTGGGGTCGGTGGCCACCACTCGCCGCAGGTCGCCCTCCGACACCCCCCGCGAAGCGCCGCAGCCGCAGCAGCGCCCCCACCTCCACGAAACCGTCTGCGCGTGTGTCCCCCCCCCGCAAAAACACCCGTCAGCGGGGCTGGGGGGGGGGAGGGGGGGGATTTGAGGGGCTCTTGGGGGTGGTTTGGGGTCCCAGGGGGCATTTTGGGGGGGTCCTGGGGGCATTTTGGGGGGGGTACTGGGGCAACTTGGGGGGGTCCTGGCAGTGGTCTCAGGTGGGGGTTAGGGGGCATTTGCGGGGGGGTCCTGGGGCTAGTTTGGAGTCCGTGGGGGCAATTTGGGGGTCCTGGTGGTGGTTTTGGGGGGGCTACAGGGCATTTGGGGGATCCTGGGGGCAACTTGGGGGGTCCTGGCAGTGGTTTGGGGGGGCTACGGGGCATTTGGGGGGTCCTGGGGGCAACTTGGGGGGGGTCCTGAGGGTGTTAAGGGGTCCCAAGGGCAACTTCGGGGGGGGCCTGGGGGGTGGTTTGGGGTGCAAGGGGGGGTTAAGGGGTCCCAGGGGGCATTTGGGGGGGGTCCAGGGGGCAACTTGGGGGGTCCTGGCAGTGGTCGGGGGGGGGGGGGATTAGGGGGCATTTGGGGGGGTGGTCCGGGGGGTAGTTTGGAGTCCGTGGGGGCAACTTGGGGGTCCTGGTTGTGGTTTGGGGGGGGTCTATGGGGCATCTGGGGGGGGTGCCAGCGGGCGTTTGGGGGGGGGTCCTGGGGGTGCTTTAGGGTCCATGGGGGTCCTGGGGGTCCTAGTGGTGGTCTGGGGGGGGCTATGGGGCATTTGGGGGGTCCTGGGGGCAACTTGGGGGTCCTGGCAGTGGTCTCGCGTGGGGGGTTAGGGGGCATTTGCGGGGGGGTCCTGGGGCTAGTTTGGAGTCCGTGGGGGCAATTTGGGGGTCCTGGTGGTCGTTTGGGGGGGGCTATGGGGCATTTGGGGGATCCTGGGGGCAACTTGGGGGTCCTGGCAGTGGTTGGGGGGGGCTATGGGGCATCTGGGGGGTGCCAGGGGGCGTTTGGGGGGGGGTCCTGGGGGTGGTTTGGGGTCCTGGGGGTCCTGGGGGTCCTAGTGGTGGTCTGGGGGGGGCTATGGGGCACTTGAGGGGGTCCTGGGGGCAACTTGGGGGGGTCCTGGCAGTGGTTTGGGGGTGCCAAGGGGCATTTGGGGGGTCCTGGAGGCACTTGGGGGTCCTGGAGGTGGTTTGGGGGGGGGTTAGGGGGCGTTTGGGGGGGGGGGGTCCTGGGGGTGGTTTGGGGTCCGTGGGGGCAACTTAGGGGGGTCCTGGAGGTGGTTTGGGGGGGCTATGGGGCATTTGGGGGTGTCCTGGGGGCACTTGGGGGGTCCTGGCAGTGGTTCGGGGGGGGCTATGGGGCATTTGGGGGGGTCCTGGGGGCACTTGGGGGTCCTGGCAGTGGTTTGGGGGGGCTATGGGGCATTTGGGGGATCCTGGGGGCAACTTGGGGGTCCTGGCAGTGGTTTGGGGGGGCTATGGGGCATGTGGGGGGGGCCAGGGGGCATTTGGGGGGGGTCCTGGGCGTGGTTTAGGGTCCATGGGGGTCCTGGGTGGTCCTAGTGGT
>NW_027436096.1:0-62174 GCF_964199755.1 Larus michahellis | reverse complement strand
GTCTCTGAGAATTGCTCTGATTATCTGTGTGACCTCTTTGCTAAGACTCTCCAGAGAGCCGTCCTCAAAACAAACACACATCTTGACATATCTCCCACATTGATCGCAGTGTCTCCAGAAACGGCATTCAAGGAGCCAGGACCTTTTCTCCCTACACTGTCCATTGAGTTGTCCTCAAAACCAATATACATCCTGCTATATCTCCCACATGGAAAGTGCCAGGAGGGAGAAGTGGGGATTCTGTTTAGACTTTCTCCGAACTGCTTCAAATCAACTAGATATCTTTGTGCTGTAAATCTCCCAACAGCCAAACGCAAAAGCAGCAAACATCTCGCTGTATGTCCCACATCCAAAGTGCCAAGAGAGAGCTTGCTCTCCCTGTCTTTGAGTACTGTTTTCACTGTCCCGGTTACCTCTTTGCTAACGTTCTCTTCAGAGCCGCAGTGAAACCAGGAACCACGTGGAGAAGGCACCCACACTGAAAGTGCCTGGAGGGAACATTGGGGCTTCTTCTCAGTGTCTCTGACATAGGGTTTCACTGTCCCGGGAAAGTCTCTGCTAACACCGTGCAGAGCGCTGTGCCCAATGTACAGAAACGTCTTGCGGTATCTCCTACAGGGAAAGTGCCAGGAGGGAATTGTGGAGCTTGTTCTCAGTGTCTCTGAGAATTGCTCTGATTATCTGTGTGACCTCTTTGCTAAGACTCTCCAGAGAGCCGTCCTCAAAACAAACACACATCTTGACATATCTCCCACATTGATCGCAGTGTCTCCAGAAACGGCATTCAAGGAGCCAGGACCTTTTCTCCCTACACTGTCCATTGAGTTGTCCTCAAAACCAATATACATCCTGCTATATCTCCCACATGGAAAGTGCCAGGAGGGAGAAGTGGGGATTCTGTTTAGACTTTCTCCGAACTGCTTCAAATCAACTAGATATCTTTGTGCTGTAAATCTCCCAACAGCCAAACGCAAAAGCAGCAAACATCTCGCTGTATGTCCCACATCCAAAGTGCCAAGAGAGAGCTTGCTCTCCCTGTCTTTGAGTACTGTTTTCACTGTCCCGGTTACCTCTTTGCTAACGTTCTCTTCAGAGCCGCAGTGAAACCAGGAACCACGTGGAGAAGGCACCCACACTGAAAGTGCCTGGAGGGAACATTGGGGCTTCTTCCTCAGTGTCTCTGACATAGGGTTTCACTGTCCCGGGAAAGTCTCTGCTAACACCGTGCAGAGCGCTGTGCCCAATGTACAGAAACGTCTTGCGGTATCTCCTACAGGGAAAGTGCCAGGAGGGAATTGTGGAGCTTGTTCTCAGTGTCTCTGAGAATTGCTCTGATTATCTGTGTGACCTCTTTGCTAAGACTCTCCAGAGAGACGTCCTCAAAACAAACACACATCTTGACATATCTCCCACATTGATCGCAGTGTCTCCAGAAACGGCATTCAAGGAGCCAGGACCTTTTCTCCCTACACTGTCCATTGAGTTGTCCTCAAAACCAATATACATCCTGCTATATCTCCCACATGGAAAGTGCCAGGAGGGAGAAGTGAGGATTATGTTTAGACTTTCTCGGAACTGCTTCAAATCAACTAGATATCTTTGTGCTGTAAATCTCCAACAGCCAAACGCAAAAGCAGCAAACATCTCGCTGTATGTCCCACATCCAAAGTGCCAAGAGAGAGCTTGCTCTCCCTGTCTTTGAGTACTGTTTTCACTGTCCCGGTTACCTCTTTGCTAACGTTCTCTTCAGAGCCGCAGTGAAACCAGGAACCACGTGGAGAAGGCACCCACACTGAAAGTGCCTGGAGGGAACATGGGGGCTTCTTCTCAGTGTCTCTGACATAGGGTTTCACTGTCCCGGGAAAGTCTCTGCTAACACCGTGCAGAGCGCTGTGCCCAATGTACAGAAACGTCTTGCGGTATCTCCTACAGGGAAAGTGCCAGGAGGGAATTGTGGAGCTTGTTCTCAGTGTCTCTGAGAATTGCTCTGATTATCTGTGTGACCTCTTTGCTAAGACTCTCCAGAGAGCCGTCCTCAAAACAAACACACATCTTGACATATCTCCCACATTGATCGCAGTGTCTCCAGAAACGGCATTCAAGGAGCCAGGACCTTTTCTCCCTACACTGTCCATTGAGTTGTCCTCAAAACCAATATACATCCTGCTATATCTCCCACATGGAAAGTGCCAGGAGGGAGAAGTGGGGATTATGTTTAGACTTTCTCGGAACTGCTTCAAATCAACTAGATATCTTTGTGCTGTAAATCTCCCAACAGCCAAACGCAAAAGCAGCAAACATCTCGCTGTATGTCCCACATCCAAAGTGCCAAGAGAGAGCTTGCTCTCCCTGTCTTTGAGTACTGTTTTCACTGTCCCGGTTACCTCTTTGCTAACGTTCTCTTCAGAGCCGCAGTGAAACCAGGAACCACGTGGAGAAGGCACCCACACTGAAAGTGCCTGGAGGGAACATTGGGGCTTCTTCTCAGTGTCTCTGACATAGGGTTTCACTGTCCCGGGAAAGTCTCTGCTAACACCGTGCAGAGCGCTGTGCCCAATGTACAGAAACGTCTTGCGGTATCTCCTACAGGGAAAGTGCCAGGAGGGAATTGTGGAGCTTGTTCTCAGTGTCTCTGAGAATTGCTCTGATTATCCGTGTGACCTCTTTGCTAAGACTCTCCAGAGAGCCGTCCTCAAAACAAACACACATCTTGACATATCTCCCACATTGATCGCAGTGTCTCCAGAAACGGCATTCAAGGAGCCAGGACCTTTTCTCCCTACACTGTCCATTGAGTTGTCCTCAAAACCAATATACATCCTGCTATATCTCCCACATGGAAAGTGCCAGGAGGGAGAAGTGGGGATTATGTTTAGACTTTCTCGGAACTGCTTCAAATCAACTAGATATCTTTGTGCTGTAAATCTCCCAACAGCCAAACGCAAAAGCAGCAAACATCTCGCTGTATGTCCCACATCCAAAGTGCCAAGAGAGACCTTGCTCTCCCTGTCTTTGAGTACTGTTTTCACTGTCCCGGTTACCTCTTTGCTAACGTTCTCTTCAGAGCCGCAGTGAAACCAGGAACCACGTGGAGAAGGCACCCACACTGAAAGTGCCTGGAGGGAACATGGGGGCTTCTTCTCAGTGTCTCTGACATAGGGTTTCACTGTCCCGGGAAAGTCTCTGCTAACACCGTGCAGAGCGCTGTGCCCAATGTACAGAAACGTCTTGCGGTATCTCCTACAGGGAAAGTGCCAGGAGGGAATTGTGGAGCTTGTTCTCAGTGTCTCTGAGAATTGCTCTGATTATCTGTGTGACCTCTTTGCTAAGACTCTCCAGAGAGACGTCCTCAAAACAAACACACATCTTGACATATCTCCCACATTGATCGCAGTGTCTCCAGAAACGGCATTCAAGGAGCCAGGACCTTTTCTCCCTACACTGTCCATTGAGTTGTCCTCAAAACCAATATACATCCTGCTATATCTCCCACATGGAAAGTGCCAGGAGGGAGAAGTGGGGATTATGTTTAGACTTTCTCGGAACTGCTTCAAATCAACTAGATATCTTTGTGCTGTAAATCTCCCAACAGCCAAACGCAAAAGCAGCAAACATCTCGCTGTATGTCCCACATCCAAAGTGCCAAGAGAGAGCTTGCTCTCCCTGTCTTTGAGTACTGTTTTCACTGTCCCGGTTACCTCTTTGCTAACGTTCTCTTCAGAGCCGCAGTGAAACCAGGAACCACGTGGAGAAGGCACCCACACTGAAAGTGCCTGGAGGGAACATTGGGGCTTCTTCTCAGTGTCTCTGACATAGGGTTTCACTGTCCCGGGAAAGTCTCTGCTAACACCGTGCAGAGCGCTGTGCCCAATGTACAGAAACGTCTTGCGGTATCTCCTACAGGGAAAGTGCCAGGAGGGAATTGTGGAGCTTGTTCTCAGTGTCTCTGAGAATTGCTCTGATTATCTGTGTGACCTCTTTGCTAAGACTCTCCAGAGAGCCGTCCTCAAAACAAACACACATCTTGACATATCTCCCACATTGATCGCAGTGTCTCCAGAAACGGCATTCAAGGAGCCAGGACCTTTTCTCCCTACACTGTCCATTGAGTTGTCCTCAAAACCAATATACATCCTGCTATATCTCCCACATGGAAAGTGCCAGGAGGGAGAAGTGGGGATTATGTTTAGACTTTCTCGGAACTGCTTCAAATCAACTAGATACCTTTGTGCTGTAAATCTCCCAACAGCCAAACGCAAAAGCAGCAAACATCTCGCTGTATGTCCCACATCCAAAGTGCCAAGAGAGAGCTTGCTCTCCCTGTCTTTGAGTACTGTTTTCACTGTCCCGGTTACCTCTTTGCTAACGTTCTCTTCAGAGCCGCAGTGAAACCAGGAACCACGTGGAGAAGGCACCCACACTGAAAGTGCCTGGAGGGAACATGGGGGCTTCTTCTCAGTGTCTCTGACATAGGGTTTCACTGTCCCGGGAAAGTCTCTGCTAACACCGTGCAGAGCGCTGTGCCCAATGTACAGAAACGTCTTGCGGTATCTCCTACAGGGAAAGTGCCAGGAGGGAATTGTGGAGCTTGTTCTCAGTGTCTCTGAGAATTGCTCTGATTATCTGTGTGACCTCTTTGCTAAGACTCTCCAGAGAGCCGTCCTCAAAACAAACACACATCTTGACATATCTCCCACATTGATCGCAGTGTCTCCAGAAACGGCATTCAAGGAGCCAGGACCTTTTCTCCCTACACTGTCCATTGAGTTGTCCTCAAAACCAATATACATCCTGCTATATCTCCCACATGGAAAGTGCCAGGAGGGAGAAGTGGGGATTATGTTTAGACTTTCTCCGAACTGCTTCAAATCAACTAGATATCTTTGTGCTGTAAATCTCCCAACAGCCAAACGCAAAAGCAGCAAACATCTCGCTGTATGTCCCACATCCAAAGTGCCAAGAGAGAGCTTGCTCTCCCTGTCTTTGAGTACTGTTTTCACTGTCCCGGTTACCTCTTTGCTAACGTTCTCTTCAGAGCCGCAGTGAAACCAGGAACCACGTGGAGAAGGCACCCACACTGAAAGTGCCTGGAGGGAACATTGGGGCTTCTTCTCAGTGTCTCTGACATAGGGTTTCACTGTCCCGGGAAAGTCTCTGCTAACACCGTGCAGAGCGCTGTGCCCAATGTACAGAAACGTCTTGCGGTATCTCCTACAGGGAAAGTGCCAGGAGGGAATTGTGGAGCTTGTTCTCAGTGTCTCTGAGAATTGCTCTGATTATCTGTGTGACCTCTTTGCTAAGACTCTCCAGAGAGCCGTCCTCAAAACAAACACACATCTTGACATATCTCCCACATTGATCGCAGTGTCTCCAGAAACGGCATTCAAGGAGCCAGGACCTTTTCTCCCTACACTGTCCATTGAGTTGTCCTCAAAACCAATATACATCCTGCTATATCTCCCACATGGAAAGTGCCAGGAGGGAGAAGTGGGGATTATGTTTAGACTTTCTCGGAACTGCTTCAAATCAACTAGATACCTTTGTGCTGTAAATCTCCCAACAGCCAAACGCAAAAGCAGCAAACATCTCGCTGTATGTCCCACATCCAAAGTGCCAAGAGAGAGCTTGCTCTCCCTGTCTTTGAGTACTGTTTTCACTGTCCCGGTTACCTCTTTGCTAACGTTCTCTTCAGAGCCGCAGTGAAACCAGGAACCACGTGGAGAAGGCACCCACACTGAAAGTGCCTGGAGGGAACATTGGGGCTTCTTCTCAGTGTCTCTGACATAGGGTTTCACTGTCCCGGGAAAGTCTCTGCTAACACCGTGCAGAGCGCTGTGCCCAATGTACAGAAACGTCTTGCGGTATCTCCTACAGGGAAAGTGCCAGGAGGGAATTGTGGAGCTTGTTCTCAGTGTCTCTGAGAATTGCTCTGATTATCCCTGTGACCTCTTTGCTAAGACTCTCCAGAGAGCCGTCCTCAAAACAAACACACATCTTGACATATCTCCCACATTGATCGCAGTGTCTCCAGAAACGGCATTCAAGGAGCCAGGACCTTTTCTCCCTACACTGTCCATTGAGTTGTCCTCAAAACCAATATACATCCTGCTATATCTCCCACATGGAAAGTGCCAGGAGGGAGAAGTGGGGATTATGTTTAGACTTTCTCGGAACTGCTTCAAATCAACTAGATACCTTTGTGCTGTAAATCTCCCAACAGCCAAACGCAAAAGCAGCAAACATCTCGCTGTATGTCCCACATCCAAAGTGCCAAGAGAGAGCTTGCTCTCCCTGTCTTTGAGTACTGTTTTCACTGTCCCGGTTACCTCTTTGCTAACGTTCTCTTCAGAGCCGCAGTGAAACCAGGAACCACGTGGAGAAGGCACCCACACTGAAAGTGCCTGGAGGGAACATTGGGGCTTCTTCTCAGTGTCTCTGACATAGGGTTTCACTGTCCCGGGAAAGTCTCTGCTAACACCGTGCAGAGCGCTGTGCCCAATGTACAGAAACGTCTTGCGGTATCTCCTACAGGGAAAGTGCCAGGAGGGAATTGTGGAGCTTGTTCTCAGTGTCTCTGAGAATTGCTCTGATTATCCGTGTGACCTCTTTGCTAAGACTCTCCAGAGAGCCGTCCTCAAAACAAACACACATCTTGACATATCTCCCACATTGATCGCAGTGTCTCCAGAAACGGCATTCAAGGAGCCAGGACCTTTTCTCCCTACACTGTCCATTGAGTTGTCCTCAAAACCAATATACATCCTGCTATATCTCCCACATGGAAAGTGCCAGGAGGGAGAAGTGGGGATTATGTTTAGACTTTCTCGGAACTGCTTCAAATCAACTAGATATCTTTGTGCTGTAAATCTCCCAACAGCCAAACGCAAAAGCAGCAAACATCTCGCTGTATGTCCCACATCCAAAGTGCCAAGAGAGACCTTGCTCTCCCTGTCTTTGAGTACTGTTTTCACTGTCCCGGTTACCTCTTTGCTAACGTTCTCTTCAGAGCCGCAGTGAAACCAGGAACCACGTGGAGAAGGCACCCACACTGAAAGTGCCTGGAGGGAACATGGGGGCTTCTTCTCAGTGTCTCTGACATAGGGTTTCACTGTCCCGGGAAAGTCTCTGCTAACACCGTGCAGAGCGCTGTGCCCAATGTACAGAAACGTCTTGCGGTATCTCCTACAGGGAAAGTGCCAGGAGGGAATTGTGGAGCTTGTTCTCAGTGTCTCTGAGAATTGCTCTGATTATCTGTGTGACCTCTTTGCTAAGACTCTCCAGAGAGCCGTCCTCAAAACAAACACACATCTTGACATATCTCCCACATTGATCGCAGTGTCTCCAGAAACGGCATTCAAGGAGCCAGGACCTTTTCTCCCTACACTGTCCATTGAGTTGTCCTCAAAACCAATATACATCCTGCTATATCTCCCACATGGAAAGTGCCAGGAGGGAGAAGTGGGGATTATGTTTAGACTTTCTCGGAACTGCTTCAAATCAACTAGATATCTTTGTGCTGTAAATCTCCCAACAGCCAAACGCAAAAGCAGCAAACATCTCGCTGTATGTCCCACATCCAAAGTGCCAAGAGAGAGCTTGCTCTCCCTGTCTTTGAGTACTGTTTTCACTGTCCCGGTTACCTCTTTGCTAACGTTCTCTTCAGAGCCGCAGTGAAACCAGGAACCACGTGGAGAAGGCACCCACACTGAAAGTGCCTGGAGGGAACATGGGGGCTTCTTCTCAGTGTCTCTGACATAGGGTTTCACTGTCCCGGGAAAGTCTCTGCTAACACCGTGCAGAGCGCTGTGCCCAATGTACAGAAACGTCTTGCGGTATCTCCTACAGGGAAAGTGCCAGGAGGGAATTGTGGAGCTTGTTCTCAGTGTCTCTGAGAATTGCTCTGATTATCTGTGTGACCTCTTTGCTAAGACTCTCCAGAGAGCCGTCCTCAAAACAAACACACATCTTGACATATCTCCCACATTGATCGCAGTGTCTCCAGAAACGGCATTCAAGGAGCCAGGACCTTTTCTCCCTACACTGTCCATTGAGTTGTCCTCAAAACCAATATACATCCTGCTATATCTCCCACATGGAAAGTGCCAGGAGGGAGAAGTGGGGATTATGTTTAGACTTTCTCCGAACTGCTTCAAATCAACTAGATATCTTTGTGCTGTAAATCTCCCAACAGCCAAACGCAAAAGCAGCAAACATCTCGCTGTATGTCCCACATCCAAAGTGCCAAGAGAGAGCTTGCTCTCCCTGTCTTTGAGTACTGTTTTCACTGTCCCGGTTACCTCTTTGCTAACGTTCTCTTCAGAGCCGCAGTGAAACCAGGAACCACGTGGAGAAGGCACCCACACTGAAAGTGCCTGGAGGGAACATTGGGGCTTCTTCTCAGTGTCTCTGACATAGGGTTTCACTGTCCCGGGAAAGTCTCTGCTAACACCGTGCAGAGCGCTGTGCCCAATGTACAGAAACGTCTTGCGGTATCTCCTACAGGGAAAGTGCCAGGAGGGAATTGTGGAGCTTGTTCTCAGTGTCTCTGAGAATTGCTCTGATTATCTGTGTGACCTCTTTGCTAAGACTCTCCAGAGAGCCGTCCTCAAAACAAACACACATCTTGACATATCTCCCACATTGATCGCAGTGTCTCCAGAAACGGCATTCAAGGAGCCAGGACCTTTTCTCCCTACACTGTCCATTGAGTTGTCCTCAAAACCAATATACATCCTGCTATATCTCCCACATGGAAAGTGCCAGGAGGGAGAAGTGGGGATTATGTTTAGACTTTCTCGGAACTGCTTCAAATCAACTAGATACCTTTGTGCTGTAAATCTCCCAACAGCCAAACGCAAAAGCAGCAAACATCTCGCTGTATGTCCCACATCCAAAGTGCCAAGAGAGAGCTTGCTCTCCCTGTCTTTGAGTACTGTTTTCACTGTCCCGGTTACCTCTTTGCTAACGTTCTCTTCAGAGCCGCAGTGAAACCAGGAACCACGTGGAGAAGGCACCCACACTGAAAGTGCCTGGAGGGAACATTGGGGCTTCTTCTCAGTGTCTCTGACATAGGGTTTCACTGTCCCGGGAAAGTCTCTGCTAACACCGTGCAGAGCGCTGTGCCCAATGTACAGAAACGTCTTGCGGTATCTCCTACAGGGAAAGTGCCAGGAGGGAATTGTGGAGCTTGTTCTCAGTGTCTCTGAGAATTGCTCTGATTATCCCTGTGACCTCTTTGCTAAGACTCTCCAGAGAGCCGTCCTCAAAACAAACACACATCTTGACATATCTCCCACATTGATCGCAGTGTCTCCAGAAACGGCATTCAAGGAGCCAGGACCTTTTCTCCCTACACTGTCCATTGAGTTGTCCTCAAAACCAATATACATCCTGCTATATCTCCCACATGGAAAGTGCCAGGAGGGAGAAGTGGGGATTATGTTTAGACTTTCTCGGAACTGCTTCAAATCAACTAGATATCTTTGTGCTGTAAATCTCCCAACAGCCAAACGCAAAAGCAGCAAACATCTCGCTGTATGTCCCACATCCAAAGTGCCAAGAGAGAGCTTGCTCTCCCTGTCTTTGAGTACTGTTTTCACTGTCCCGGTTACCTCTTTGCTAACGTTCTCTTCAGAGCCGCAGTGAAACCAGGAACCACGTGGAGAAGGCACCCACACTGAAAGTGCCTGGAGGGAACATTGGGGCTTCTTCTCAGTGTCTCTGACATAGGGTTTCACTGTCCCGGGAAAGTCTCTGCTAACACCGTGCAGAGCGCTGTGCCCAATGTACAGAAACGTCTTGCGGTATCTCCTACAGGGAAAGTGCCAGGAGGGAATTGTGGAGCTTGTTCTCAGTGTCTCTGAGAATTGCTCTGATTATCTGTGTGACCTCTTTGCTAAGACTCTCCAGAGAGCCGTCCTCAAAACAAACACACATCTTGACATATCTCCCACATTGATCGCAGTGTCTCCAGAAACGGCATTCAAGGAGCCAGGACCTTTTCTCCCTACACTGTCCATTGAGTTGTCCTCAAAACCAATATACATCCTGCTATATCTCCCACATGGAAAGTGCCAGGAGGGAGAAGTGGGGATTCTGTTTAGACTTTCTCGGAACTGCTTCAAATCAACTAGATATCTTTGTGCTGTAAATCTCCCAACAGCCAAACGCAAAAGCAGCAAACATCTCGCTGTATGTCCCACATCCAAAGTGCCAAGAGAGAGCTTGCTCTCCCTGTCTTTGAGTACTGTTTTCACTGTCCCGGTTACCTCTTTGCTAACGTTCTCTTCAGAGCCGCAGTGAAACCAGGAACCACGTGGAGAAGGCACCCCCACTGAAAGTGCCTGGAGGGAACATGGGGGCTTCTTCTCAGTGTCTCTGACATAGGGTTTCACTGTCCCGGGAAAGTCTCTGCTAACACCGTGCAGAGCGCTGTGCCCAATGTACAGAAACGTCTTGCGGTATCTCCTACAGGGAAAGTGCCAGGAGGGAATTGTGGAGCTTGTTCTCAGTGTCTCTGAGAATTGCTCTGATTATCTGTGTGACCTCTTTGCTAAGACTCTCCAGAGAGCCGTCCTCAAAACAAACACACATCTTGACATATCTCCCACATTGATCGCAGTGTCTCCAGAAACGGCATTCAAGGAGCCAGGACCTTTTCTCCCTACACTGTCCATTGAGTTGTCCTCAAAACCAATATACATCCTGCTATATCTCCCACATGGAAAGTGCCAGGAGGGAGAAGTGGGGATTCTGTTTAGACTTTCTCGGAACTGCTTCAAATCAACTAGATATCTTTGTGCTGTAAATCTCCCAACAGCCAAACGCAAAAGCAGCAAACATCTCGCTGTATGTCCCACATCCAAAGTGCCAAGAGAGAGCTTGCTCTCCCTGTCTTTGAGTACTGTTTTCACTGTCCCGGTTACCTCTTTGCTAACGTTCTCTTCAGAGCCGCAGTGAAACCAGGAACCACGTGGAGAAGGCACCCACACTGAAAGTGCCTGGAGGGAACATTGGGGCTTCTTCTCAGTGTCTCTGACATAGGGTTTCACTGTCCCGGGAAAGTCTCTGCTAACACCGTGCAGAGCGCTGTGCCCAATGTACAGAAACGTCTTGCGGTATCTCCTACAGGGAAAGTGCCAGGAGGGAATTGTGGAGCTTGTTCTCAGTGTCTCTGAGAATTGCTCTGATTATCTGTGTGACCTCTTTGCTAAGACTCTCCAGAGAGCCGTCCTCAAAACAAACACACATCTTGACATATCTCCCACATTGATCGCAGTGTCTCCAGAAACGGCATTCAAGGAGCCAGGACCTTTTCTCCCTACACTGTCCATTGAGTTGTCCTCAAAACCAATATACATCCTGCTATATCTCCCACATGGAAAGTGCCAGGAGGGAGAAGTGGGGATTCTGTTTAGACTTTCTCCGAACTGCTTCAAATCAACTAGATATCTTTGTGCTGTAAATCTCCCAACAGCCAAACGCAAAAGCAGCAAACATCTCGCTGTATGTCCCACATCCAAAGTGCCAAGAGAGAGCTTGCTCTCCCTGTCTTTGAGTACTGTTTTCACTGTCCCGGTTACCTCTTTGCTAACGTTCTCTTCAGAGCCGCAGTGAAACCAGGAACCACGTGGAGAAGGCACCCACACTGAAAGTGCCTGGAGGGAACATTGGGGCTTCTTCTCAGTGTCTCTGACATAGGGTTTCACTGTCCCGGGAAAGTCTCTGCTAACACCGTGCAGAGCGCTGTGCCCAATGTACAGAAACGTCTTGCGGTATCTCCTACAGGGAAAGTGCCAGGAGGGAATTGTGGAGCTTGTTCTCAGTGTCTCTGAGAATTGCTCTGATTATCTGTGTGACCTCTTTGCTAAGACTCTCCAGAGAGACGTCCTCAAAACAAACACACATCTTGACATATCTCCCACATTGATCGCAGTGTCTCCAGAAACGGCATTCAAGGAGCCAGGACCTTTTCTCCCTACACTGTCCATTGAGTTGTCCTCAAAACCAATATACATCCTGCTATATCTCCCACATGGAAAGTGCCAGGAGGGAGAAGTGAGGATTATGTTTAGACTTTCTCGGAACTGCTTCAAATCAACTAGATATCTTTGTGCTGTAAATCTCCCAACAGCCAAACGCAAAAGCAGCAAACATCTCGCTGTATGTCCCACATCCAAAGTGCCAAGAGAGAGCTTGCTCTCCCTGTCTTTGAGTACTGTTTTCACTGTCCCGGTTACCTCTTTGCTAACGTTCTCTTCAGAGCCGCAGTGAAACCAGGAACCACGTGGAGAAGGCACCCACACTGAAAGTGCCTGGAGGGAACATTGGGGCTTCTTCTCAGTGTCTCTGACATAGGGTTTCACTGTCCCGGGAAAGTCTCTGCTAACACCGTGCAGAGCGCTGTGCCCAATGTACAGAAATGTCTTGCGGTATCTCCTACAGGGAAAGTGCCAGGAGGGAATTGTGGAGCTTGTTCTCAGTGTCTCTGAGAATTGCTCTGATTATCTGTGTGACCTCTTTGCTAAGACTCTCCAGAGAGCCGTCCTCAAAACAAACACACATCTTGACATATCTCCCACATTGATCGCAGTGTCTCCAGAAACGGCATTCAAGGAGCCAGGACCTTTTCTCCCTACACTGTCCATTGAGTTGTCCTCAAAACCAATATACATCCTGCTATATCTCCCACATGGAAAGTGCCAGGAGGGAGAAGTGGGGATTCTGTTTAGACTTTCTCCGAACTGCTTCAAATCAACTAGATATCTTTGTGCTGTAAATCTCCCAACAGCCAAATGCAAAAGCAGCAAACATCTCGCTGTATGTCCCACATCCAAAGTGCCAAGAGAGACCTTGCTCTCCCTGTCTTTGAGTACTGTTTTCACTGTCCCGGTTACCTCTTTGCTAACGTTCTCTTCAGAGCCGCAGTGAAACCAGGAACCACGTGGAGAAGGCACCCACACTGAAAGTGCCTGGAGGGAACATGGGGGCTTCTTCTCAGTGTCTCTGACATAGGGTTTCACTGTCCCGGGAAAGTCTCTGCTAACACCGTGCAGAGCGCTGTGCCCAATGTACAGAAACGTCTTGCGGTATCTCCTACAGGGAAAGTGCCAGGAGGGAATTGTGGAGCTTGTTCTCAGTGTCTCTGAGAATTGCTCTGATTATCTGTGTGACCTCTTTGCTAAGACTCTCCAGAGAGCCGTCCTCAAAACAAACACACATCTTGACATATCTCCCACATTGATCGCAGTGTCTCCAGAAACGGCATTCAAGGAGCCAGGACCTTTTCTCCCTACACTGTCCATTGAGTTGTCCTCAAAACCAATATACATCCTGCTATATCTCCCACATGGAAAGTGCCAGGAGGGAGAAGTGGGGATTCTGTTTAGACTTTCTCCGAACTGCTTCAAATCAACTAGATATCTTTGTGCTGTAAATCTCCCAACAGCCAAACGCAAAAGCAGCAAACATCTCGCTGTATGTCCCACATCCAAAGTGCCAAGAGAGAGCTTGCTCTCCCTGTCTTTGAGTACTGTTTTCACTGTCCCGGTTACCTCTTTGCTAACGTTCTCTTCAGAGCCGCAGTGAAACCAGGAACCACGTGGAGAAGGCACCCACACTGAAAGTGCCTGGAGGGAACATTGGGGCTTCTTCTCAGTGTCTCTGACATAGGGTTTCACTGTCCCGGGAAAGTCTCTGCTAACACCGTGCAGAGCGCTGTGCCCAATGTACAGAAACGTCTTGCGGTATCTCCTACAGGGAAAGTGCCAGGAGGGAATTGTGGAGCTTCTTCTCAGTGTCTCTGAGAATTGCTCTGATTATCTGTGTGACCTCTTTGCTAAGACTCTCCAGAGAGACGTCCTCAAAACAAACACACATCTTGACATATCTCCCACATTGATCGCAGTGTCTCCAGAAACGGCATTCAAGGAGCCAGGACCTTTTCTCCCTACACTGTCCATTGAGTTGTCCTCAAAACCAATATACATCCTGCTATATCTCCCACATGGAAAGTGCCAGGAGGGAGAAGTGGGGATTATGTTTAGACTTTCTCGGAACTGCTTCAAATCAACTAGATATCTTTGTGCTGTAAATCTCCCAACAGCCAAACGCAAAAGCAGCAAACATCTCGCTGTATGTCCCACATCCAAAGTGCCAAGAGAGAGCTTGCTCTCCCTGTCTTTGAGTACTGTTTTCACTGTCCCGGTTACCTCTTTGCTAACGTTCTCTTCAGAGCCGCAGTGAAACCAGGAACCACGTGGAGAAGGCACCCACACTGAAAGTGCCTGGAGGGAACATTGGGGCTTCTTCTCAGTGTCTCTGACATAGGGTTTCACTGTCCCGGGAAAGTCTCTGCTAACACCGTGCAGAGCGCTGTGCCCAATGTACAGAAACGTCTTGCGGTATCTCCTACAGGGAAAGTGCCAGGAGGGAATTGTGGAGCTTCTTCTCAGTGTCACTGAGAATTGCTCTGATTATCCCTGTGACCTCTTTGCTAAGACTCTCCAGAGAGCCGTCCTCAAAACAAACACACATCTTGACATATCTCCCACATTGATCGCAGTGTCTCCAGAAACGGCATTCGAGGAGCCAGGACCTTTTCTCCCTACACTGTCCATTGAGTTGTCCTCAAAACCAATATACATCCTGCTATATCTCCCACATGGAAAGTGCCAGGAGGGAGAAGTGGGGATTATGTTTAGACTTTCTCGGAACTGCTTCAAATCAACTAGATATCTTTGTGCTGTAAATCTCCCAACAGCCAAACGCAAAAGCAGCAAACATCTCGCTGTATGTCCCACATCCAAAGTGCCAAGAGAGAGCTTGCTCTCCCTGTCTTTGAGTACTGTTTTCACTGTCCCGGTTACCTCTTTGCTAACGTTCTCTTCAGAGCCGCAGTGAAACCAGGAACCACGTGGAGAAGGCACCCACACTGAAAGTGCCTGGAGGGAACATTGGGGCTTCTTCTCAGTGTCTCTGACATAGGGTTTCACTGTCCCGGGAAAGTCTCTGCTAACACCGTGCAGAGCGCTGTGCCCAATGTACAGAAACGTCTTGCGGTATCTCCTACAGGGAAAGTGCCAGGAGGGAATTGTGGAGCTTGTTCTCAGTGTCTCTGAGAATTGCTCTGATTATCTGTGTGACCTCTTTGCTAAGACTCTCCAGAGAGACGTCCTCAAAACAAACACACATCTTGACATATCTCCCACATTGATCGCAGTGTCTCCAGAAACGGCATTCAAGGAGCCAGGACCTTTTCTCCCTACACTGTCCATTGAGTTGTCCTCAAAACCAATATACATCCTGCTATATCTCCCACATGGAAAGTGCCAGGAGGGAGAAGTGGGGATTATGTTTAGACTTTCTCGGAACTGCTTCAAATCAACTAGATATCTTTGTGCTGTAAATCTCCCAACAGCCAAACGCAAAAGCAGCAAACATCTCGCTGTATGTCCCACATCCAAAGTGCCAAGAGAGAGCTTGCTCTCCCTGTCTTTGAGTACTGTTTTCACTGTCCCGGTTACCTCTTTGCTAACGTTCTCTTCAGAGCCGCAGTGAAACCAGGAACCACGTGGAGAAGGCACCCACACTGAAAGTGCCTGGAGGGAACATTGGGGCTTCTTCTCAGTGTCTCTGACATAGGGTTTCACTGTCCCGGGAAAGTCTCTGCTAACACCGTGCAGAGCGCTGTGCCCAATGTACAGAAACGTCTTGCGGTATCTCCTACAGGGAAAGTGCCAGGAGGGAATTGTGGAGCTTCTTCTCAGTGTCTCTGAGAATTGCTCTGATTATCCCTGTGACCTCTTTGCTAAGACTCTCCAGAGAGCCGTCCTCAAAACAAACACACATCTTGACATATCTCCCACATTGATCGCAGTGTCTCCAGAAACGGCATTCGAGGAGCCAGGACCTTTTCTCCCTACACTGTCCATTGAGTTGTCCTCAAAACCAATATACATCCTGCTATATCTCCCACATGGAAAGTGCCAGGAGGGAGAAGTGGGGATTATGTTTAGACTTTCTCGGAACTGCTTCAAATCAACTAGATATCTTTGTGCTGTAAATCTCCCAACAGCCAAACGCAAAAGCAGCAAACATCTCGCTGTATGTCCCACATCCAAAGTGCCAAGAGAGAGCTTGCTCTCCCTGTCTTTGAGTACTGTTTTCACTGTCCCGGTTACCTCTTTGCTAACGTTCTCTTCAGAGCCGCAGTGAAACCAGGAACCACGTGGAGAAGGCACCCACACTGAAAGTGCCTGGAGGGAACATTGGGGCTTCTTCTCAGTGTCTCTGACATAGGGTTTCACTGTCCCGGGAAAGTCTCTGCTAACACCGTGCAGAGCGCTGTGCCCAATGTACAGAAACGTCTTGCGGTATCTCCTACAGGGAAAGTGCCAGGAGGGAATTGTGGAGCTTGTTCTCAGTGTCTCTGAGAATTGCTCTGATTATCTGTGTGACCTCTTTGCTAAGACTCTCCAGAGAGACGTCCTCAAAACAAACACACATCTTGACATATCTCCCACATTGATCGCAGTGTCTCCAGAAACGGCATTCAAGGAGCCAGGACCTTTTCTCCCTACACTGTCCATTGAGTTGTCCTCAAAACCAATATACATCCTGCTATATCTCCCACATGGAAAGTGCCAGGAGGGAGAAGTGGGGATTCTGTTTAGACTTTCTCGGAACTGCTTCAAATCAACTAGATATCTTTGTGCTGTAAATCTCCCAACAGCCAAACGCAAAAGCAGCAAACATCTCGCTGTATGTCCCACATCCAAAGTGCCAAGAGAGAGCTTGCTCTCCCTGTCTTTGAGTACTGTTTTCACTGTCCCGGTTACCTCTTTGCTAACGTTCTCTTCAGAGCCGCAGTGAAACCAGGAACCACGTGGAGAAGGCACCCACACTGAAAGTGCCTGGAGGGAACATTGGGGCTTCTTCTCAGTGTCTCTGACATAGGGTTTCACTGTCCCGGGAAAGTCTCTGCTAACACCGTGCAGAGCGCTGTGCCCAATGTACAGAAACGTCTTGCGGTATCTCCTACAGGGAAAGTGCCAGGAGGGAATTGTGGAGCTTGTTCTCAGTGTCTCTGAGAATTGCTCTGATTATCTGTGTGACCTCTTTGCTAAGACTCTCCAGAGAGCCGTCCTCAAAACAAACACACATCTTGACATATCTCCCACATTGATCGCAGTGTCTCCAGAAACGGCATTCAAGGAGCCAGGACCTTTTCTCCCTACACTGTCCATTGAGTTGTCCTCAAAACCAATATACATCCTGCTATATCTCCCACATGGAAAGTGCCAGGAGGGAGAAGTGGGGATTATGTTTAGACTTTCTCGGAACTGCTTCAAATCAACTAGATATCTTTGTGCTGTAAATCTCCCAACAGCCAAACGCAAAAGCAGCAAACATCTCGCTGTATGTCCCACATCCAAAGTGCCAAGAGAGACCTTGCTCTCCCTGTCTTTGAGTACTGTTTTCACTGTCCCGGTTACCTCTTTGCTAACGTTCTCTTCAGAGCCGCAGTGAAACCAGGAACCACGTGGAGAAGGCACCCACACTGAAAGTGCCTGGAGGGAACATGGGGGCTTCTTCTCAGTGTCTCTGACATAGGGTTTCACTGTCCCGGGAAAGTCTCTGCTAACACCGTGCAGAGCGCTGTGCCCAATGTACAGAAACGTCTTGCGGTATCTCCTACAGGGAAAGTGCCAGGAGGGAATTGTGGAGCTTCTTCTCAGTGTCTCTGAGAATTGCTCTGATTATCCCTGTGACCTCTTTGCTAAGACTCTCCAGAGAGCCGTCCTCAAAACAAACACACATCTTGACATATCTCCCACATTGATCGCAGTGTCTCCAGAAACGGCATTCGAGGAGCCAGGACCTTTTCTCCCTACACTGTCCATTGAGTTGTCCTCAAAACCAATATACATCCTGCTATATCTCCCACATGGAAAGTGCCAGGAGGGAGAAGTGGGGATTATGTTTAGACTTTCTCGGAACTGCTTCAAATCAACTAGATATCTTTGTGCTGTAAATCTCCCAACAGCCAAACGCAAAAGCAGCAAACATCTCGCTGTATGTCCCACATCCAAAGTGCCAAGAGAGAGCTTGCTCTCCCTGTCTTTGAGTACTGTTTTCACTGTCCCGGTTACCTCTTTGCTAACGTTCTCTTCAGAGCCGCAGTGAAACCAGGAACCACGTGGAGAAGGCACCCACACTGAAAGTGCCTGGAGGGAACATTGGGGCTTCTTCTCAGTGTCTCTGACATAGGGTTTCACTGTCCCGGGAAAGTCTCTGCTAACACCGTGCAGAGCGCTGTGCCCAATGTACAGAAACGTCTTGCGGTATCTCCTACAGGGAAAGTGCCAGGAGGGAATTGTGGAGCTTCTTCTCAGTGTCTCTGAGAATTGCTCTGATTATCCCTGTGACCTCTTTGCTAAGACTCTCCAGAGAGCCGTCCTCAAAACAAACACACATCTTGACATATCTCCCACATTGATCGCAGTGTCTCCAGAAACGGCATTCGAGGAGCCAGGACCTTTTCTCCCTACACTGTCCATTGAGTTGTCCTCAAAACCAATATACATCCTGCTATATCTCCCACATGGAAAGTGCCAGGAGGGAGAAGTGGGGATTCTGTTTAGACTTTCTCGGAACTGCTTCAAATCAACTAGATATCTTTGTGCTGTAAATCTCCCAACAGCCAAACGCAAAAGCAGCAAACATCTCGCTGTATGTCCCACATCCAAAGTGCCAAGAGAGAGCTTGCTCTCCCTGTCTTTGAGTACTGTTTTCACTGTCCCGGTTACCTCTTTGCTAACGTTCTCTTCAGAGCCGCAGTGAAACCAGGAACCACGTGGAGAAGGCACCCACACTGAAAGTGCCTGGAGGGAACATTGGGGCTTCTTCTCAGTGTCTCTGACATAGGGTTTCACTGTCCCGGGAAAGTCTCTGCTAACACCGTGCAGAGCGCTGTGCCCAATGTACAGAAACGTCTTGCGGTATCTCCTACAGGGAAAGTGCCAGGAGGGAATTGTGGAGCTTGTTCTCAGTGTCTCTGAGAATTGCTCTGATTATCTGTGTGACCTCTTTGCTAAGACTCTCCAGAGAGCCGTCCTCAAAACAAACACACATCTTGACATATCTCCCACATTGATCGCAGTGTCTCCAGAAACGGCATTCAAGGAGCCAGGACCTTTTCTCCCTACACTGTCCATTGAGTTGTCCTCAAAACCAATATACATCCTGCTATATCTCCCACATGGAAAGTGCCAGGAGGGAGAAGTGGGGATTATGTTTAGACTTTCTCGGAACTGCTTCAAATCAACTAGATACCTTTGTGCTGTAAATCTCCCAACAGCCAAACGCAAAAGCAGCAAACATCTCGCTGTATGTCCCACATCCAAAGTGCCAAGAGAGAGCTTGCTCTCCCTGTCTTTGAGTACTGTTTTCACTGTCCCGGTTACCTCTTTGCTAACGTTCTCTTCAGAGCCGCAGTGAAACCAGGAACCACGTGGAGAAGGCACCCACACTGAAAGTGCCTGGAGGGAACATTGGGGCTTCTTCTCAGTGTCTCTGACATAGGGTTTCACTGTCCCGGGAAAGTCTCTGCTAACACCGTGCAGAGCGCTGTGCCCAATGTACAGAAACGTCTTGCGGTATCTCCTACAGGGAAAGTGCCAGGAGGGAATTGTGGAGCTTCTTCTCAGTG
Organism: Larus michahellis; assembly: GCF_964199755.1. NCBI lineage: Eukaryota > Metazoa > Chordata > Aves > Charadriiformes > Laridae > Larus > Larus michahellis. The sequence continues at coordinate 42,463 of NW_027436096.1, read as the reverse complement.
TCTCTGAGAATTGCTCTGATTATCCCTGTGACCTCTTTGCTAAGACTCTCCAGAGAGCCGTCCTCAAAACAAACACACATCTTGACATATCTCCCACATTGATCGCAGTGTCTCCAGAAACGGCATTCGAGGAGCCAGGACCTTTTCTCCCTACACTGTCCATTGAGTTGTCCTCAAAACCAATATACATCCTGCTATATCTCCCACATGGAAAGTGCCAGGAGGGAGAAGTGGGGATTCTGTTTAGACTTTCTCGGAACTGCTTCAAATCAACTAGATATCTTTGTGCTGTAAATCTCCCAACAGCCAAACGCAAAAGCAGCAAACATCTCGCTGTATGTCCCACATCCAAAGTGCCAAGAGAGAGCTTGCTCTCCCTGTCTTTGAGTACTGTTTTCACTGTCCCGGTTACCTCTTTGCTAACGTTCTCTTCAGAGCCGCAGTGAAACCAGGAACCACGTGGAGAAGGCACCCACACTGAAAGTGCCTGGAGGGAACATTGGGGCTTCTTCTCAGTGTCTCTGACATAGGGTTTCACTGTCCCGGGAAAGTCTCTGCTAACACCGTGCAGAGCGCTGTGCCCAATGTACAGAAACGTCTTGCGGTATCTCCTACAGGGAAAGTGCCAGGAGGGAATTGTGGAGCTTGTTCTCAGTGTCTCTGAGAATTGCTCTGATTATCTGTGTGACCTCTTTGCTAAGACTCTCCAGAGAGCCGTCCTCAAAACAAACACACATCTTGACATATCTCCCACATTGATCGCAGTGTCTCCAGAAACGGCATTCAAGGAGCCAGGACCTTTTCTCCCTACACTGTCCATTGAGTTGTCCTCAAAACCAATATACATCCTGCTATATCTCCCACATGGAAAGTGCCAGGAGGGAGAAGTGGGGATTATGTTTAGACTTTCTCGGAACTGCTTCAAATCAACTAGATACCTTTGTGCTGTAAATCTCCCAACAGCCAAACGCAAAAGCAGCAAACATCTCGCTGTATGTCCCACATCCAAAGTGCCAAGAGAGAGCTTGCTCTCCCTGTCTTTGAGTACTGTTTTCACTGTCCCGGTTACCTCTTTGCTAACGTTCTCTTCAGAGCCGCAGTGAAACCAGGAACCACGTGGAGAAGGCACCCACACTGAAAGTGCCTGGAGGGAACATTGGGGCTTCTTCTCAGTGTCTCTGACATAGGGTTTCACTGTCCCGGGAAAGTCTCTGCTAACACCGTGCAGAGCGCTGTGCCCAATGTACAGAAACGTCTTGCGGTATCTCCTACAGGGAAAGTGCCAGGAGGGAATTGTGGAGCTTGTTCTCAGTGTCTCTGAGAATTGCTCTGATTATCCGTGTGACCTCTTTGCTAAGACTCTCCAGAGAGCCGTCCTCAAAACAAACACACATCTTGACATATCTCCCACATTGATCGCAGTGTCTCCAGAAACGGCATTCAAGGAGCCAGGACCTTTTCTCCCTACACTGTCCATTGAGTTGTCCTCAAAACCAATATACATCCTGCTATATCTCCCACATGGAAAGTGCCAGGAGGGAGAAGTGGGGATTCTGTTTAGACTTTCTCGGAACTGCTTCAAATCAACTAGATATCTTTGTGCTGTAAATCTCCCAACAGCCAAACGCAAAAGCAGCAAACATCTCGCTGTATGTCCCACATCCAAAGTGCCAAGAGAGAGCTTGCTCTCCCTGTCTTTGAGTACTGTTTTCACTGTCCCGGTTACCTCTTTGCTAACGTTCTCTTCAGAGCCGCAGTGAAACCAGGAACCACGTGGAGAAGGCACCCACACTGAAAGTGCCTGGAGGGAACATTGGGGCTTCTTCTCAGTGTCTCTGACATAGGGTTTCACTGTCCCGGGAAAGTCTCTGCTAACACCGTGCAGAGCGCTGTGCCCAATGTACAGAAACGTCTTGCGGTATCTCCTACAGGGAAAGTGCCAGGAGGGAATTGTGGAGCTTGTTCTCAGTGTCTCTGAGAATTGCTCTGATTATCTGTGTGACCTCTTTGCTAAGACTCTCCAGAGAGCCGTCCTCAAAACAAACACACATCTTGACATATCTCCCACATTGATCGCAGTGTCTCCAGAAACGGCATTCAAGGAGCCAGGACCTTTTCTCCCTACACTGTCCATTGAGTTGTCCTCAAAACCAATATACATCCTGCTATATCTCCCACATGGAAAGTGCCAGGAGGGAGAAGTGGGGATTATGTTTAGACTTTCTCGGAACTGCTTCAAATCAACTAGATACCTTTGTGCTGTAAATCTCCCAACAGCCAAACGCAAAAGCAGCAAACATCTCGCTGTATGTCCCACATCCAAAGTGCCAAGAGAGAGCTTGCTCTCCCTGTCTTTGAGTACTGTTTTCACTGTCCCGGTTACCTCTTTGCTAACGTTCTCTTCAGAGCCGCAGTGAAACCAGGAACCACGTGGAGAAGGCACCCACACTGAAAGTGCCTGGAGGGAACATTGGGGCTTCTTCTCAGTGTCTCTGACATAGGGTTTCACTGTCCCGGGAAAGTCTCTGCTAACACCGTGCAGAGCGCTGTGCCCAATGTACAGAAACGTCTTGCGGTATCTCCTACAGGGAAAGTGCCAGGAGGGAATTGTGGAGCTTGTTCTCAGTGTCTCTGAGAATTGCTCTGATTATCCCTGTGACCTCTTTGCTAAGACTCTCCAGAGAGCCGTCCTCAAAACAAACACACATCTTGACATATCTCCCACATTGATCGCAGTGTCTCCAGAAACGGCATTCAAGGAGCCAGGACCTTTTCTCCCTACACTGTCCATTGAGTTGTCCTCAAAACCAATATACATCCTGCTATATCTCCCACATGGAAAGTGCCAGGAGGGAGAAGTGGGGATTCTGTTTAGACTTTCTCCGAACTGCTTCAAATCAACTAGATATCTTTGTGCTGTAAATCTCCCAACAGCCAAACGCAAAAGCAGCAAACATCTCGCTGTATGTCCCACATCCAAAGTGCCAAGAGAGAGCTTGCTCTCCCTGTCTTTGAGTACTGTTTTCACTGTCCCGGTTACCTCTTTGCTAACGTTCTCTTCAGAGCCGCAGTGAAACCAGGAACCACGTGGAGAAGGCACCCACACTGAAAGTGCCTGGAGGGAACATTGGGGCTTCTTCTCAGTGTCTCTGACATAGGGTTTCACTGTCCCGGGAAAGTCTCTGCTAACACCGTGCAGAGCGCTGTGCCCAATGTACAGAAACGTCTTGCGGTATCTCCTACAGGGAAAGTGCCAGGAGGGAATTGTGGAGCTTGTTCTCAGTGTCTCTGAGAATTGCTCTGATTATCTGTGTGACCTCTTTGCTAAGACTCTCCAGAGAGCCGTCCTCAAAACAAACACACACCTTGACATATCTCCCACATTGATCGCAGTGTCTCCAGAAACGGCATTCAAGGAGCCAGGACCTTTTCTCCCTACACTGTCCATTGAGTTGTCCTCAAAACCAATATACATCCTGCTATATCTCCCACATGGAAAGTGCCAGGAGGGAGAAGTGGGGATTATGTTTAGACTTTCTCGGAACTGCTTCAAATCAACTAGATATCTTTGTGCTGTAAATCTCCCAACAGCCAAACGCAAAAGCAGCAAACATCTCGCTGTATGTCCCACATCCAAAGTGCCAAGAGAGACCTTGCTCTCCCTGTCTTTGAGTACTGTTTTCACTGTCCCGGTTACCTCTTTGCTAACGTTCTCTTCAGAGCCGCAGTGAAACCAGGAACCACGTGGAGAAGGCACCCACACTGAAAGTGCCTGGAGGGAACATTGGGGCTTCTTCTCAGTGTCTCTGACATAGGGTTTCACTGTCCCGGGAAAGTCTCTGCTAACACCGTGCAGAGCGCTGTGCCCAATGTACAGAAACGTCTTGCGGTATCTCCTACAGGGAAAGTGCCAGGAGGGAATTGTGGAGCTTGTTCTCAGTGTCTCTGAGAATTGCTCTGATTATCTGTGTGACCTCTTTGCTAAGACTCTCCAGAGAGCCGTCCTCAAAACAAACACACATCTTGACATATCTCCCACATTGATCGCAGTGTCTCCAGAAACGGCATTCAAGGAGCCAGGACCTTTTCTCCCTACACTGTCCATTGAGTTGTCCTCAAAACCAATATACATCCTGCTATATCTCCCACATGGAAAGTGCCAGGAGGGAGAAGTGGGGATTATGTTTAGACTTTCTCGGAACTGCTTCAAATCAACTAGATATCTTTGTGCTGTAAATCTCCCAACAGCCAAACGCAAAAGCAGCAAACATCTCGCTGTATGTCCCACATCCAAAGTGCCAAGAGAGAGCTTGCTCTCCCTGTCTTTGAGTACTGTTTTCACTGTCCCGGTTACCTCTTTGCTAACGTTCTCTTCAGAGCCGCAGTGAAACCAGGAACCACGTGGAGAAGGCACCCACACTGAAAGTGCCTGGAGGGAACATTGGGGCTTCTTCTCAGTGTCTCTGACATAGGGTTTCACTGTCCCGGGAAAGTCTCTGCTAACACCGTGCAGAGCGCTGTGCCCAATGTACAGAAACGTCTTGCGGTATCTCCTACAGGGAAAGTGCCAGGAGGGAATTGTGGAGCTTGTTCTCAGTGTCTCTGAGAATTGCTCTGATTATCTGTGTGACCTCTTTGCTAAGACTCTCCAGAGAGACGTCCTCAAAACAAACACACATCTTGACATATCTCCCACATTGATCGCAGTGTCTCCAGAAACGGCATTCAAGGAGCCAGGACCTTTTCTCCCTACACTGTCCATTGAGTTGTCCTCAAAACCAATATACATCCTGCTATATCTCCCACATGGAAAGTGCCAGGAGGGAGAAGTGGGGATTATGTTTAGACTTTCTCGGAACTGCTTCAAATCAACTAGATATCTTTGTGCTGTAAATCTCCCAACAGCCAAACGCAAAAGCAGCAAACATCTCGCTGTATGTCCCACATCCAAAGTGCCAAGAGAGAGCTTGCTCTCCCTGTCTTTGAGTACTGTTTTCACTGTCCCGGTTACCTCTTTGCTAACGTTCTCTTCAGAGCCGCAGTGAAACCAGGAACCACGTGGAGAAGGCACCCACACTGAAAGTGCCTGGAGGGAACATGGGGGCTTCTTCTCAGTGTCTCTGACATAGGGTTTCACTGTCCCGGGAAAGTCTCTGCTAACACCGTGCAGAGCGCTGTGCCCAATGTACAGAAACGTCTTGCGGTATCTCCTACAGGGAAAGTGCCAGGAGGGAATTGTGGAGCTTGTTCTCAGTGTCTCTGAGAATTGCTCTGATTATCTGTGTGACCTCTTTGCTAAGACTCTCCAGAGAGCCGTCCTCAAAACAAACACACATCTTGACATATCTCCCACATTGATCGCAGTGTCTCCAGAAACGGCATTCAAGGAGCCAGGACCTTTTCTCCCTACACTGTCCATTGAGTTGTCCTCAAAACCAATATACATCCTGCTATATCTCCCACATGGAAAGTGCCAGGAGGGAGAAGTGGGGATTATGTTTAGACTTTCTCGGAACTGCTTCAAATCAACTAGATATCTTTGTGCTGTAAATCTCCCAACAGCCAAACGCAAAAGCAGCAAACATCTCGCTGTATGTCCCACATCCAAAGTGCCAAGAGAGAGCTTGCTCTCCCTGTCTTTGAGTACTGTTTTCACTGTCCCGGTTACCTCTTTGCTAACGTTCTCTTCAGAGCCGCAGTGAAACCAGGAACCACGTGGAGAAGGCACCCACACTGAAAGTGCCTGGAGGGAACATGGGGGCTTCTTCTCAGTGTCTCTGACATAGGGTTTCACTGTCCCGGGAAAGTCTCTGCTAACACCGTGCAGAGCGCTGTGCCCAATGTACAGAAACGTCTTGCGCTATCTCCTACAGGGAAAGTGCCAGGAGGGAATTGTGGAGCTTGTTCTCAGTGTCTCTGAGAATTGCTCTGATTATCTGTGTGACCTCTTTGCTAAGACTCTCCAGAGAGCCGTCCTCAAAACAAACACACATCTTGACATATCTCCCACATTGATCGCAGTGTCTCCAGAAACGGCATTCAAGGAGCCAGGACCTTTTCTCCCTACACTGTCCATTGAGTTGTCCTCAAAACCAATATACATCCTGCTATATCTCCCACATGGAAAGTGCCAGGAGGGAGAAGTGGGGATTCTGTTTAGACTTTCTCCGAACTGCTTCAAATCAACTAGATATCTTTGTGCTGTAAATCTCCCAACAGCCAAACGCAAAAGCAGCAAACATCTCGCTGTATGTCCCACATCCAAAGTGCCAAGAGAGAGCTTGCTCTCCCTGTCTTTGAGTACTGTTTTCACTGTCCCGGTTACCTCTTTGCTAACGTTCTCTTCAGAGCCGCAGTGAAACCAGGAACCACGTGGAGAAGGCACCCACACTGAAAGTGCCTGGAGGGAACATTGGGGCTTCTTCTCAGTGTCTCTGACATAGGGTTTCACTGTCCCGGGAAAGTCTCTGCTAACACCGTGCAGAGCGCTGTGCCCAATGTACAGAAACGTCTTGCGGTATCTCCTACAGGGAAAGTGCCAGGAGGGAATTGTGGAGCTTGTTCTCAGTGTCTCTGAGAATTGCTCTGATTATCTGTGTGACCTCTTTGCTAAGACTCTCCAGAGAGCCGTCCTCAAAACAAACACACATCTTGACATATCTCCCACATTGATCGCAGTGTCTCCAGAAACGGCATTCAAGGAGCCAGGACCTTTTCTCCCTACACTGTCCATTGAGTTGTCCTCAAAACCAATATACATCCTGCTATATCTCCCACATGGAAAGTGCCAGGAGGGAGAAGTGGGGATTATGTTTAGACTTTCTCGGAACTGCTTCAAATCAACTAGATATCTTTGTGCTGTAAATCTCCCAACAGCCAAACGCAAAAGCAGCAAACATCTCGCTGTATGTCCCACATCCAAAGTGCCAAGAGAGAGCTTGCTCTCCCTGTCTTTGAGTACTGTTTTCACTGTCCCGGTTACCTCTTTGCTAACGTTCTCTTCAGAGCCGCAGTGAAACCAGGAACCACGTGGAGAAGGCACCCACACTGAAAGTGCCTGGAGGGAACATGGGGGCTTCTTCTCAGTGTCTCTGACATAGGGTTTCACTGTCCCGGGAAAGTCTCTGCTAACACCGTGCAGAGCGCTGCGCCCAATGTACAGAAACGTCTTGCGGTATCTCCTACAGGGAAAGTGCCAGGAGGGAATTGTGGAGCTTGTTCTCAGTGTCTCTGAGAATTGCTCTGATTATCTGTGTGACCTCTTTGCTAAGACTCTCCAGAGAGACGTCCTCAAAACAAACACACATCTTGACATATCTCCCACATTGATCGCAGTGTCTCCAGAAACGGCATTCAAGGAGCCAGGACTTTTTCTCCCTACACTGTCCATTGAGTTGTCCTCAAAACCAATATACATCCTGCTATATCTCCCACATGGAAAGTGCCAGGAGGGAGAAGTGGGGATTATGTTTAGACTTTCTCGGAACTGCTTCAAATCAACTAGATATCTTTGTGCTGTAAATCTCCCAACAGCCAAACGCAAAAGCAGCAAACATCTCGCTGTATGTCCCACATCCAAAGTGCCAAGAGAGAGCTTGCTCTCCCTGTCTTTGAGTACTGTTTTCACTGTCCCGGTTACCTCTTTGCTAACGTTCTCTTCAGAGCCGCAGTGAAACCAGGAACCACGTGGAGAAGGCACCCACACTGAAAGTGCCTGGAGGGAACATTGGGGCTTCTTCTCAGTGTCTCTGACATAGGGTTTCACTGTCCCGGGAAAGTCTCTGCTAACACCGTGCAGAGCGCTGTGCCCAATGTACAGAAACGTCTTGCGGTATCTCCTACAGGGAAAGTGCCAGGAGGGAATTGTGGAGCTTGTTCTCAGTGTCTCTGAGAATTGCTCTGATTATCTGTGTGACCTCTTTGCTAAGACTCTCCAGAGAGCCGTCCTCAAAACAAACACACATCTTGACATATCTCCCACATTGATCGCAGTGTCTCCAGAAACGGCATTCAAGGAGCCAGGACCTTTTCTCCCTACACTGTCCATTGAGTTGTCCTCAAAACCAATATACATCCTGCTATATCTCCCACATGGAAAGTGCCAGGAGGGAGAAGTGGGGATTATGTTTAGACTTTCTCGGAACTGCTTCAAATCAACTAGATATCTTTGTGCTGTAAATCTCCCAACAGCCAAACGCAAAAGCAGCAAACATCTCGCTGTATGTCCCACATCCAAAGTGCCAAGAGAGAGCTTGCTCTCCCTGTCTTTGAGTACTGTTTTCACTGTCCCGGTTACCTCTTTGCTAACGTTCTCTTCAGAGCCGCAGTGAAACCAGGAACCACGTGGAGAAGGCACCCACACTGAAAGTGCCTGGAGGGAACATGGGGGCTTCTTCTCAGTGTCTCTGACATAGGGTTTCACTGTCCCGGGAAAGTCTCTGCTAACACCGTGCAGAGCGCTGTGCCCAATGTACAGAAACGTCTTGCGGTATCTCCTACAGGGAAAGTGCCAGGAGGGAATTGTGGAGCTTGTTCTCAGTGTCTCTGAGAATTGCTCTGATTATCTGTGTGACCTCTTTGCTAAGACTCTCCAGAGAGCCGTCCTCAAAACAAACACACACCTTGACATATCTCCCACATTGATCGCAGTGTCTCCAGAAACGGCATTCAAGGAGCCAGGACCTTTTCTCCCTACACTGTCCATTGAGTTGTCCTCAAAACCAATATACATCCTGCTATATCTCCCACATGGAAAGTGCCAGGAGGGAGAAGTGGGGATTCTGTTTAGACTTTCTCGGAACTGCTTCAAATCAACTAGATATCTTTGTGCTGTAAATCTCCCAACAGCCAAACGCAAAAGCAGCAAACATCTCGCTGTATGTCCCACATCCAAAGTGCCAAGAGAGAGCTTGCTCTCCCTGTCTTTGAGTACTGTTTTCACTGTCCCGGTTACCTCTTTGCTAACGTTCTCTTCAGAGCCGCAGTGAAACCAGGAACCACGTGGAGAAGGCACCCACACTGAAAGTGCCTGGAGGGAACATTGGGGCTTCTTCTCAGTGTCTCTGACATAGGGTTTCACTGTCCCGGGAAAGTCTCTGCTAACACCGTGCAGAGCGCTGTGCCCAATGTACAGAAACGTCTTGCGGTATCTCCTACAGGGAAAGTGCCAGGAGGGAATTGTGGAGCTTGTTCTCAGTGTCTCTGAGAATTGCTCTGATTATCTGTGTGACCTCTTTGCTAAGACTCTCCAGAGAGCCGTCCTCAAAACAAACACACATCTTGACATATCTCCCACATTGATCGCAGTGTCTCCAGAAACGGCATTCAAGGAGCCAGGACCTTTTCTCCCTACACTGTCCATTGAGTTGTCCTCAAAACCAATATACATCCTGCTATATCTCCCACATGGAAAGTGCCAGGAGGGAGAAGTGGGGATTATGTTTAGACTTTCTCGGAACTGCTTCAAATCAACTAGATATCTTTGTGCTGTAAATCTCCCAACAGCCAAACGCAAAAGCAGCAAACATCTCGCTGTATGTCCCACATCCAAAGTGCCAAGAGAGAGCTTGCTCTCCCTGTCTTTGAGTACTGTTTTCACTGTCCCGGTTACCTCTTTGCTAACGTTCTCTTCAGAGCCGCAGTGAAACCAGGAACCACGTGGAGAAGGCACCCACACTGAAAGTGCCTGGAGGGAACATTGGGGCTTCTTCTCAGTGTCTCTGACATAGGGTTTCACTGTCCCGGGAAAGTCTCTGCTAACACCGTGCAGAGCGCTGTGCCCAATGTACAGAAACGTCTTGCGGTATCTCCTACAGGGAAAGTGCCAGGAGGGAATTGTGGAGCTTGTTCTCAGTGTCTCTGAGAATTGCTCTGATTATCTGTGTGACCTCTTTGCTAAGACTCTCCAGAGAGCCGTCCTCAAAACAAACACACATCTTGACATATCTCCCACATTGATCGCAGTGTCTCCAGAAACGGCATTCAAGGAGCCAGGACCTTTTCTCCCTACACTGTCCATTGAGTTGTCCTCAAAACCAATATACATCCTGCTATATCTCCCACATGGAAAGTGCCAGGAGGGAGAAGTGGGGATTCTGTTTAGACTTTCTCGGAACTGCTTCAAATCAACTAGATATCTTTGTGCTGTAAATCTCCCAACAGCCAAACGCAAAAGCAGCAAACATCTCGCTGTATGTCCCACATCCAAAGTGCCAAGAGAGAGCTTGCTCTCCCTGTCTTTGAGTACTGTTTTCACTGTCCCGGTTACCTCTTTGCTAACGTTCTCTTCAGAGCCGCAGTGAAACCAGGAACCACGTGGAGAAGGCACCCACACTGAAAGTGCCTGGAGGGAACATTGGGGCTTCTTCTCAGTGTCTCTGACATAGGGTTTCACTGTCCCGGGAAAGTCTCTGCTAACACCGTGCAGAGCGCTGTGCCCAATGTACAGAAACGTCTTGCGGTATCTCCTACAGGGAAAGTGCCAGGAGGGAATTGTGGAGCTTGTTCTCAGTGTCTCTGAGAATTGCTCTGATTATCTGTGTGACCTCTTTGCTAAGACTCTCCAGAGAGCCGTCCTCAAAACAAACACACATCTTGACATATCTCCCACATTGATCGCAGTGTCTCCAGAAACGGCATTCAAGGAGCCAGGACCTTTTCTCCCTACACTGTCCATTGAGTTGTCCTCAAAACCAATATACATCCTGCTATATCTCCCACATGGAAAGTGCCAGGAGGGAGAAGTGGGGATTCTGTTTAGACTTTCTCGGAACTGCTTCAAATCAACTAGATATCTTTGTGCTGTAAATCTCCCAACAGCCAAACGCAAAAGCAGCAAACATCTCGCTGTATGTCCCACATCCAAAGTGCCAAGAGAGAGCTTGCTCTCCCTGTCTTTGAGTACTGTTTTCACTGTCCCGGTTACCTCTTTGCTAACGTTCTCTTCAGAGCCGCAGTGAAACCAGGAACCACGTGGAGAAGGCACCCACACTGAAAGTGCCTGGAGGGAACATTGGGGCTTCTTCTCAGTGTCTCTGACATAGGGTTTCACTGTCCCGGGAAAGTCTCTGCTAACACCGTGCAGAGCGCTGTGCCCAATGTACAGAAACGTCTTGCTGTATCTCCTACAGGGAAAGTGCCAGGAGGGAATTGTGGAGCTTGTTCTCAGTGTCTCTGAGAATTGCTCTGATTATCTGTGTGACCTCTTTGCTAAGACTCTCCAGAGAGACGTCCTCAAAACAAACACACATCTTGACATATCTCCCACATTGATCGCAGTGTCTCCAGAAACGGCATTCAAGGAGCCAGGACCTTTTCTCCCTACACTGTCCATTGAGTTGTCCTCAAAACCAATATACATCCTGCTATATCTCCCACATGGAAAGTGCCAGGAGGGAGAAGTGGGGATTATGTTTAGACTTTCTCGGAACTGCTTCAAATCAACTAGATAGCTTTGTGCTGTAAATCTCCCAACAGCCAAACGCAAAAGCAGCAAACATCTCGCTGTATGTCCCACATCCAAAGTGCCAAGAGAGAGCTTGCTCTCCCTGTCTTTGAGTACTGTTTTCACTGTCCCGGTTACCTCTTTGCTAACGTTCTCTTCAGAGCCGCAGTGAAACCAGGAACCACGTGGAGAAGGCACCCACACTGAAAGTGCCTGGAGGGAACATTGGGGCTTCTTCTCAGTGTCTCTGACATAGGGTTTCACTGTCCCGGGAAAGTCTCTGCTAACACCGTGCAGAGCGCTGTGCCCAATGTACAGAAACGTCTTGCGGTATCTCCTACAGGGAAAGTGCCAGGAGGGAATTGTGGAGCTTGTTCTCAGTGTCTCTGAGAATTGCTCTGATTATCTGTGTGACCTCTTTGCTAAGACTCTCCAGAGAGCCGTCCTCAAAACAAACACACATCTTGACATATCTCCCACATTGATCGCAGTGTCTCCAGAAACGGCATTCAAGGAGCCAGGACCTTTTCTCCCTACACTGTCCATTGAGTTGTCCTCAAAACCAATATACATCCTGCTATATCTCCCACATGGAAAGTGCCAGGAGGGAGAAGTGGGGATTCTGTTTAGACTTTCTCGGAACTGCTTCAAATCAACTAGATATCTTTGTGCTGTAAATCTCCCAACAGCCAAACGCAAAAGCAGCAAACATCTCGCTGTATGTCCCACATCCAAAGTGCCAAGAGAGAGCTTGCTCTCCCTGTCTTTGAGTACTGTTTTCACTGTCCCGGTTACCTCTTTGCTAACGTTCTCTTCAGAGCCGCAGTGAAACCAGGAACCACGTGGAGAAGGCACCCACACTGAAAGTGCCTGGAGGGAACATTGGGGCTTCTTCTCAGTGTCTCTGACATAGGGTTTCACTGTCCCGGGAAAGTCTCTGCTAACACCGTGCAGAGCGCTGTGCCCAATGTACAGAAACGTCTTGCGGTATCTCCTACAGGGAAAGTGCCAGGAGGGAATTGTGGAGCTTGTTCTCAGTGTCTCTGAGAATTGCTCTGATTATCTGTGTGACCTCTTTGCTAAGACTCTCCAGAGAGCCGTCCTCAAAACAAACACACATCTTGACATATCTCCCACATTGATCGCAGTGTCTCCAGAAACGGCATTCAAGGAGCCAGGACCTTTTCTCCCTACACTGTCCATTGAGTTGTCCTCAAAACCAATATACATCCTGCTATATCTCCCACATGGAAAGTGCCAGGAGGGAGAAGTGGGGATTCTGTTTAGACTTTCTCGGAACTGCTTCAAATCAACTAGATATCTTTGTGCTGTAAATCTCCCAACAGCCAAACGCAAAAGCAGCAAACATCTCGCTGTATGTCCCACATCCAAAGTGCCAAGAGAGACCTTGCTCTCCCTGTCTTTGAGTACTGTTTTCACTGTCCCGGTTACCTCTTTGCTAACGTTCTCTTCAGAGCCGCAGTGAAACCAGGAACCACGTGGAGAAGGCACCCACACTGAAAGTGCCTGGAGGGAACATTGGGGCTTCTTCTCAGTGTCTCTGACATAGGGTTTCACTGTCCCGGGAAAGTCTCTGCTAACACCGTGCAGAGCGCTGTGCCCAATGTACAGAAACGTCTTGCGGTATCTCCTACAGGGAAAGTGCCAGGAGGGAATTGTGGAGCTTGTTCTCAGTGTCTCTGAGAATTGCTCTGATTATCTGTGTGACCTCTTTGCTAAGACTCTCCAGAGAGCCGTCCTCAAAACAAACACACATCTTGACATATCTCCCACATTGATCGCAGTGTCTCCAGAAACGGCATTCAAGGAGCCAGGACCTTTTCTCCCTACACTGTCCATTGAGTTGTCCTCAAAACCAATATACATCCTGCTATATCTCCCACATGGAAAGTGCCAGGAGGGAGAAGTGGGGATTATGTTTAGACTTTCTCGGAACTGCTTCAAATCAACTAGATATCTTTGTGCTGTAAATCTCCCAACAGCCAAACGCAAAAGCAGCAAACATCTCGCTGTATGTCCCACATCCAAAGTGCCAAGAGAGAGCTTGCTCTCCCTGTCTTTGAGTACTGTTTTCACTGTCCCGGTTACCTCTTTGCTAACGTTCTCTTCAGAGCCGCAGTGAAACCAGGAACCACGTGGAGAAGGCACCCACACTGAAAGTGCCTGGAGGGAACATTGGGGCTTCTTCTCAGTGTCTCTGACATAGGGTTTCACTGTCCCGGGAAAGTCTCTGCTAACACCGTGCAGAGCGCTGTGCCCAATGTACAGAAACGTCTTGCGGTATCTCGTACAGGGAAAGTGCCAGGAGGGAATTGTGGAGCTTGTTCTCAGTGTCTCTGAGAATTGCTCTGATTATCTGTGTGACCTCTTTGCTAAGACTCTCCAGAGAGACGTCCTCAAAACAAACACACATCTTGACATATCTCCCACATTGATCGCAGTGTCTCCAGAAACGGCATTCAAGGAGCCAGGACCTTTTCTCCCTACACTGTCCATTGAGTTGTCCTCAAAACCAATATACATCCTGCTATATCTCCCACATGGAAAGTGCCAGGAGGGAGAAGTGGGGATTATGTTTAGACTTTCTCGGAACTGCTTCAAATCAACTAGATATCTTTGTGCTGTAAATCTCCCAACAGCCAAACGCAAAAGCAGCAAACATCTCGCTGTATGTCCCACATCAAAAGTGCCAAGAGAGAGCTTGCTCTCCCTGTCTTTGAGTACTGTTTTCACTGTCCCGGTTACCTCTTTGCTAACGTTCTCTTCAGAGCCGCAGTGAAACCAGGAACCACGTGGAGAAGGCACCCACACTGAAAGTGCCTGGAGGGAACATTGGGGCTTCTTCTCAGTGTCTCTGACATAGGGTTTCACTGTCCCGGGAAAGTCTCTGCTAACACCGTGCAGAGCGCTGTGCCCAATGTACAGAAACGTCTTGCGGTATCTCCTACAGGGAAAGTGCCAGGAGGGAATTGCGGAGCTTGTTCTCAGTGTCTCTGAGAATTGCTCTGATTATCTGTGTGACCTCTTTGCTAAGACTCTCCAGAGAGACGTCCTCAAAACAAACACACATCTTGACATATCTCCCACATTGATCGCAGTGTCTCCAGAAACGGCATTCAAGGAGCCAGGACCTTTTCTCCCTACACTGTCCATTGAGTTGTCCTCAAAACCAATATACATCCTGCTATATCTCCCACATGGAAAGTGCCAGGAGGGAGAAGTGGGGATTCTGTTTAGACTTTCTCGGAACTGCTTCAAATCAACTAGATATCTTTGTGCTGTAAATCTCCCAACAGCCAAACGCAAAAGCAGCAAACATCTCGCTGTATGTCCCACATCCAAAGTGCCAAGAGAGAGCTTGCTCTCCCTGTCTTTGAGTACTGTTTTCACTGTCCCGGTTACCTCTTTGCTAACGTTCTCTTCAGAGCCGCAGTGAAACCAGGAACCACGTGGAGAAGGCACCCACACTGAAAGTGCCTGGAGGGAACATTGGGGCTTCTTCTCAGTGTCTCTGACATAGGGTTTCACTGTCCCGGGAAAGTCTCTGCTAACACCGTGCAGAGCGCTGTGCCCAATGTACAGAAACGTCTTGCTGTATCTCCTACAGGGAAAGTGCCAGGAGGGAATTGTGGAGCTTGTTCTCAGTGTCTCTGAGAATTGCTCTGATTATCTGTGTGACCTCTTTGCTAAGACTCTCCAGAGAGACGTCCTCAAAACAAACACACATCTTGACATATCTCCCACATTGATCGCAGTGTCTCCAGAAACGGCATTCAAGGAGCCAGGACCTTTTCTCCCTACACTGTCCATTGAGTTGTCCTCAAAACCAATATACATCCTGCTATATCTCCCACATGGAAAGTGCCAGGAGGGAGAAGTGGGGATTATGTTTAGACTTTCTCGGAACTGCTTCAAATCAACTAGATAGCTTTGTGCTGTAAATCTCCCAACAGCCAAACGCAAAAGCAGCAAACATCTCGCTGTATGTCCCACATCCAAAGTGCCAAGAGAGAGCTTGCTCTCCCTGTCTTTGAGTACTGTTTTCACTGTCCCGGTTACCTCTTTGCTAACGTTCTCTTCAGAGCCGCAGTGAAACCAGGAACCACGTGGAGAAGGCACCCACACTGAAAGTGCCTGGAGGGAACATTGGGGCTTCTTCTCAGTGTCTCTGACATAGGGTTTCACTGTCCCGGGAAAGTCTCTGCTAACACCGTGCAGAGCGCTGTGCCCAATGTACAGAAACGTCTTGCGGTATCTCCTACAGGGAAAGTGCCAGGAGGGAATTGTGGAGCTTGTTCTCAGTGTCTCTGAGAATTGCTCTGATTATCTGTGTGACCTCTTTGCTAAGACTCTCCAGAGAGCCGTCCTCAAAACAAACACACATCTCGACATATCTCCCACATTGATCGCAGTGTCTCCAGAAACGGCATTCAAGGAGCCAGGACCTTTTCTCCCTACACTGTCCATTGAGTTGTCCTCAAAACCAATATACATCCTGCTATATCTCCCACATGGAAAGTGCCAGGAGGGAGAAGTGGGGATTATGTTTAGACTTTCTCGGAACTGCTTCAAATCAACTAGATATCTTTGTGCTGTAAATCTCCCAACAGCCAAACGCAAAAGCAGCAAACATCTCGCTGTATGTCCCACATCCAAAGTGCCAAGAGAGAGCTTGCTCTCCCTGTCTTTGAGTACTGTTTTCACTGTCCCGGTTACCTCTTTGCTAACGTTCTCTTCAGAGCCGCAGTGAAACCAGGAACCACGTGGAGAAGGCACCCACACTGAAAGTGCCTGGAGGGAACATTGGGGCTTCTTCTCAGTGTCTCTGACATAGGGTTTCACTGTCCCGGGAAAGTCTCTGCTAACACCGTGCAGAGCGCTGTGCCCAATGTACAGAAACGTCTTGCGGTATCTCCTACAGGGAAAGTGCCAGGAGGGAATTGTGGAGCTTGTTCTCAGTGTCTCTGAGAATTGCTCTGATTATCTGTGTGACCTCTTTGCTAAGACTCTCCAGAGAGCCGTCCTCAAAACAAACACACATCTTGACATATCTCCCACATTGATCGCAGTGTCTCCAGAAACGGCATTCAAGGAGCCAGGACCTTTTCTCCCTACACTGTCCATTGAGTTGTCCTCAAAACCAATATACATCCTGCTATATCTCCCACATGGAAAGTGCCAGGAGGGAGAAGTGGGGATTATGTTTAGACTTTCTCGGAACTGCTTCAAATCAACTAGATATCTTTGTGCTGTAAATCTCCCAACAGCCAAACGCAAAAGCAGCAAACATCTCGCTGTATGTCCCACATCCAAAGTGCCAAGAGAGAGCTTGCTCTCCCTGTCTTTGAGTACTGTTTTCACTGTCCCGGTTACCTCTTTGCTAACGTTCTCTTCAGAGCCGCAGTGAAACCAGGAACCACGTGGAGAAGGCACCCACACTGAAAGTGCCTGGAGGGAACATTGGGGCTTCTTCTCAGTGTCTCTGACATAGGGTTTCACTGTCCCGGGAAAGTCTCTGCTAACACCGTGCAGAGCGCTGTGCCCAATGTACAGAAACGTCTTGCGGTATCTCCTACAGGGAAAGTGCCAGGAGGGAATTGTGGAGCTTCTTCTCAGTGTCTCTGAGAATTGCTCTGATTATCCCTGTGACCTCTTTGCTAAGACTCTCCAGAGAGCCGTCCTCAAAACAAACACACACCTTGACATATCTCCCACATTGATCGCAGTGTCTCCAGAAACGGCATTCAAGGAGCCAGGACCTTTTCTCCCTACACTGTCCATTGAGTTGTCCTCAAAACCAATATACATCCTGCTATATCTCCCACATGGAAAGTGCCAGGAGGGAGAAGTGGGGATTATGTTTAGACTTTCTCGGAACTGCTTCAAATCAACTAGATATCTTTGTGCTGTAAATCTCCCAACAGCCAAACGCAAAAGCAGCAAACATCTCGCTGTATGTCCCACATCAAAAGTGCCAAGAGAGAGCTTGCTCTCCCTGTCTTTGAGTACTGTTTTCACTGTCCCGGTTACCTCTTTGCTAACGTTCTCTTCAGAGCCGCAGTGAAACCAGGAACCACGTGGAGAAGGCACCCACACTGAAAGTGCCTGGAGGGAACATTGGGGCTTCTTCTCAGTGTCTCTGACATAGGGTTTCACTGTCCCGGGAAAGTCTCTGCTAACACCGTGCAGAGCGCTGTGCCCAATGTACAGAAACGTCTTGCGGTATCTCCTACAGGGAAAGTGCCAGGAGGGAATTGCGGAGCTTGTTCTCAGTGTCTCTGAGAATTGCTCTGATTATCTGTGTGACCTCTTTGCTAAGACTCTCCAGAGAGCCGTCCTCAAAACAAACACACATCTTGACATATCTCCCACATTGATCGCAGTGTCTCCAGAAACGGCATTCAAGGAGCCAGGACCTTTTCTCCCTACACTGTCCATTGAGTTGTCCTCAAAACCAATATACATCCTGCTATATCTCCCACATGGAAAGTGCCAGGAGGGAGAAGTGGGGATTCTGTTTAGACTTTCTCGGAACTGCTTCAAATCAACTAGATATCTTTGTGCTGTAAATCTCCCAACAGCCAAACGCAAAAGCAGCAAACATCTCGCTGTATGTCCCACATCCAAAGTGCCAAGAGAGAGCTTGCTCTCCCTGTCTTTGAGTACTGTTTTCACTGTCCCGGTTACCTCTTTGCTAACGTTCTCTTCAGAGCCGCAGTGAAACCAGGAACCACGTGGAGAAGGCACCCACACTGAAAGTGCCTGGAGGGAACATTGGGGCTTCTTCTCAGTGTCTCTGACATAGGGTTTCACTGTCCCGGGAAAGTCTCTGCTAACACCGTGCAGAGCGCTGTGCCCAATGTACAGAAACGTCTTGCTGTATCTCCTACAGGGAAAGTGCCAGGAGGGAATTGTGGAGCTTGTTCTCAGTGTCTCTGAGAATTGCTCTGATTATCTGTGTGACCTCTTTGCTAAGACTCTCCAGAGAGACGTCCTCAAAACAAACACACATCTTGACATATCTCCCACATTGATCGCAGTGTCTCCAGAAACGGCATTCAAGGAGCCAGGACCTTTTCTCCCTACACTGTCCATTGAGTTGTCCTCAAAACCAATATACATCCTGCTATATCTCCCACATGGAAAGTGCCAGGAGGGAGAAGTGGGGATTATGTTTAGACTTTCTCGGAACTGCTTCAAATCAACTAGATAGCTTTGTGCTGTAAATCTCCCAACAGCCAAACGCAAAAGCAGCAAACATCTCGCTGTATGTCCCACATCCAAAGTGCCAAGAGAGAGCTTGCTCTCCCTGTCTTTGAGTACTGTTTTCACTGTCCCGGTTACCTCTTTGCTAACGTTCTCTTCAGAGCCGCAGTGAAACCAGGAACCACGTGGAGAAGGCACCCACACTGAAAGTGCCTGGAGGGAACATTGGGGCTTCTTCTCAGTGTCTCTGACATAGGGTTTCACTGTCCCGGGAAAGTCTCTGCTAACACCGTGCAGAGCGCTGTGCCCAATGTACAGAAACGTCTTGCGGTATCTCCTACAGGGAAAGTGCCAGGAGGGAATTGTGGAGCTTGTTCTCAGTGTCTCTGAGAATTGCTCTGATTATCTGTGTGACCTCTTTGCTAAGACTCTCCAGAGAGCCGTCCTCAAAACAAACACACATCTCGACATATCTCCCACATTGATCGCAGTGTCTCCAGAAACGGCATTCAAGGAGCCAGGACCTTTTCTCCCTACACTGTCCATTGAGTTGTCCTCAAAACCAATATACATCCTGCTATATCTCCCACATGGAAAGTGCCAGGAGGGAGAAGTGGGGATTATGTTTAGACTTTCTCGGAACTGCTTCAAATCAACTAGATATCTTTGTGCTGTAAATCTCCCAACAGCCAAACGCAAAAGCAGCAAACATCTCGCTGTATGTCCCACATCCAAAGTGCCAAGAGAGAGCTTGCTCTCCCTGTCTTTGAGTACTGTTTTCACTGTCCCGGTTACCTCTTTGCTAACGTTCTCTTCAGAGCCGCAGTGAAACCAGGAACCACGTGGAGAAGGCACCCACACTGAAAGTGCCTGGAGGGAACATTGGGGCTTCTTCTCAGTGTCTCTGACATAGGGTTTCACTGTCCCGGGAAAGTCTCTGCTAACACCGTGCAGAGCGCTGTGCCCAATGTACAGAAACGTCTTGCGGTATCTCCTACAGGGAAAGTGCCAGGAGGGAATTGTGGAGCTTGTTCTCAGTGTCTCTGAGAATTGCTCTGATTATCTGTGTGACCTCTTTGCTAAGACTCTCCAGAGAGCCGTCCTCAAAACAAACACACATCTTGACATATCTCCCACATTGATCGCAGTGTCTCCAGAAACGGCATTCAAGGAGCCAGGACCTTTTCTCCCTACACTGTCCATTGAGTTGTCCTCAAAACCAATATACATCCTGCTATATCTCCCACATGGAAAGTGCCAGGAGGGAGAAGTGGGGATTCTGTTTAGACTTTCTCGGAACTGCTTCAAATCAACTAGATATCTTTGTGCTGTAAATCTCCCAACAGCCAAACGCAAAAGCAGCAAACATCTCGCTGTATGTCCCACATCAAAAGTGCCAAGAGAGAGCTTGCTCTCCCTGTCTTTGAGTACTGTTTTCACTGTCCCGGTTACCTCTTTGCTAACGTTCTCTTCAGAGCCGCAGTGAAACCAGGAACCACGTGGAGAAGGCACCCACACTGAAAGTGCCTGGAGGGAACATTGGGGCTTCTTCTCAGTGTCTCTGACATAGGGTTTCACTGTCCCGGGAAAGTCTCTGCTAACACCGTGCAGAGCGCTGTGCCCAATGTACAGAAACGTCTTGCGGTATCTCGTACAGGGAAAGTGCCAGGAGGGAATTGTGGAGCTTGTTCTCAGTGTCTCTGAGAATTGCTCTGATTATCTGTGTGACCTCTTTGCTAAGACTCTCCAGAGAGCCGTCCTCAAAACAAACACACATCTTGACATATCTCCCACATTGATCGCAGTGTCTCCAGAAACGGCATTCAAGGAGCCAGGACCTTTTCTCCCTACACTGTCCATTGAGTTGTCCTCAAAACCAATATACATCCTGCTATATCTCCCACATGGAAAGTGCCAGGAGGGAGAAGTGGGGATTATGTTTAGACTTTCTCGGAACTGCTTCAAATCAACTAGATATCTTTGTGCTGTAAATCTCCCAACAGCCAAACGCAAAAGCAGCAAACATCTCGCTGTATGTCCCACATCCAAAGTGCCAAGAGAGAGCTTGCTCTCCCTGTCTTTGAGTACTGTTTTCACTGTCCCGGTTACCTCTTTGCTAACGTTCTCTTCAGAGCCGCAGTGAAACCAGGAACCACGTGGAGAAGGCACCCACACTGAAAGTGCCTGGAGGGAACATTGGGGCTTCTTCTCAGTGTCTCTGACATAGGGTTTCACTGTCCCGGGAAAGTCTCTGCTAACACCGTGCAGAGCGCTGTGCCCAATGTACAGAAACGTCTTGCGGTATCTCCTACAGGGAAAGTGCCAGGAGGGAATTGTGGAGCTTGTTCTCAGTGTCTCTGAGAATTGCTCTGATTATCTGTGTGACCTCTTTGCTAAGACTCTCCAGAGAGCCGTCCTCAAAACAAACACACATCTTGACATATCTCCCACATTGATCGCAGTGTCTCCAGAAACGGCATTCAAGGAGCCAGGACCTTTTCTCCCTACACTGTCCATTGAGTTGTCCTCAAAACCAATATACATCCTGCTATATCTCCCACATGGAAAGTGCCAGGAGGGAGAAGTGGGGATTCTGTTTAGACTTTCTCGGAACTGCTTCAAATCAACTAGATATCTTTGTGCTGTAAATCTCCCAACAGCCAAACGCAAAAGCAGCAAACATCTCGCTGTATGTCCCACATCCAAAGTGCCAAGAGAGAGCTTGCTCTCCCTGTCTTTGAGTACTGTTTTCACTGTCCCGGTTACCTCTTTGCTAACGTTCTCTTCAGAGCCGCAGTGAAACCAGGAACCACGTGGAGAAGGCACCCACACTGAAAGTGCCTGGAGGGAACATTGGGGCTTCTTCTCAGTGTCTCTGACATAGGGTTTCACTGTCCCGGGAAAGTCTCTGCTAACACCGTGCAGAGCGCTGTGCCCAATGTACAGAAACGTCTTGCGGTATCTCGTACAGGGAAAGTGCCAGGAGGGAATTGTGGAGCTTGTTCTCAGTGTCTCTGAGAATTGCTCTGATTATCTGTGTGACCTCTTTGCTAAGACTCTCCAGAGAGCCGTCCTCAAAACAAACACACATCTTGACATATCTCCCACATTGATCGCAGTGTCTCCAGAAACGGCATTCAAGGAGCCAGGACCTTTTCTCCCTACACTGTCCATTGAGTTGTCCTCAAAACCAATATACATCCTGCTATATCTCCCACATGGAAAGTGCCAGGAGGGAGAAGTGGGGATTATGTTTAGACTTTCTCGGAACTGCTTCAAATCAACTAGATATCTTTGTGCTGTAAATCTCCCAACAGCCAAACGCAAAAGCAGCAAACATCTCGCTGTATGTCCCACATCCAAAGTGCCAAGAGAGAGCTTGCTCTCCCTGTCTTTGAGTACTGTTTTCACTGTCCCGGTTACCTCTTTGCTAACGTTCTCTTCAGAGCCGCAGTGAAACCAGGAACCACGTGGAGAAGGCACCCACACTGAAAGTGCCTGGAGGGAACATTGGGGCTTCTTCTCAGTGTCTCTGACATAGGGTTTCACTGTCCCGGGAAAGTCTCTGCTAACACCGTGCAGAGCGCTGTGCCCAATGTACAGAAACGTCTTGCGGTATCTCCTACAGGGAAAGTGCCAGGAGGGAATTGTGGAGCTTGTTCTCAGTGTCTCTGAGAATTGCTCTGATTATCTGTGTGACCTCTTTGCTAAGACTCTCCAGAGAGACGTCCTCAAAACAAACACACATCTTGACATATCTCCCACATTGATCGCAGTGTCTCCAGAAACGGCATTCAAGGAGCCAGGACCTTTTCTCCCTACACTGTCCATTGAGTTGTCCTCAAAACCAATATACATCCTGCTATATCTCCCACATGGAAAGTGCCAGGAGGGAGAAGTGGGGATTCTGTTTAGACTTTCTCGGAACTGCTTCAAATCAACTAGATATCTTTGTGCTGTAAATCTCCCAACAGCCAAACGCAAAAGCAGCAAACATCTCGCTGTATGTCCCACATCCAAAGTGCCAAGAGAGAGCTTGCTCTCCCTGTCTTTGAGTACTGTTTTCACTGTCCCGGTTACCTCTTTGCTAACGTTCTCTTCAGAGCCACAGTGAAACCAGGAACCACGTGGAGAAGGCACCCACACTGAAAGTGCCTGGAGGGAACATTGGGGCTTCTTCTCAGTGTCTCTGACATAGGGTTTCACTGTCCCGGGAAAGTCTCTGCTAACACCGTGCAGAGCGCTGTGCCCAATGTACAGAAACGTCTTGCGGTATCTCCTACAGGGAAAGTGCCAGGAGGGAATTGTGGAGCTTGTTCTCAGTGTCTCTGAGAATTGCTCTGATTATCTGTGTGACCTCTTTGCTAAGACTCTCCAGAGAGCCGTCCTCAAAACAAACACACATCTTGACATATCTCCCACATTGATCGCAGTGTCTCCAGAAACGGCATTCAAGGAGCCAGGACCTTTTCTCCCTACACTGTCCATTGAGTTGTCCTCAAAACCAATATACATCCTGCTATATCTCCCACATGGAAAGTGCCAGGAGGGAGAAGTGGGGATTATGTTTAGACTTTCTCGGAACTGCTTCAAATCAACTAGATATCTTTGTGCTGTAAATCTCCCAACAGCCAAACGCAAAAGCAGCAAACATCTCGCTGTATGTCCCACATCCAAAGTGCCAAGAGAGAGCTTGCTCTCCCTGTCTTTGAGTACTGTTTTCACTGTCCCGGTTACCTCTTTGCTAACGTTCTCTTCAGAGCCGCAGTGAAACCAGGAACCACGTGGAGAAGGCACCCACACTGAAAGTGCCTGGAGGGAACATTGGGGCTTCTTCTCAGTGTCTCTGACATAGGGTTTCACTGTCCCGGGAAAGTCTCTGCTAACACCGTGCAGAGCGCTGTGCCCAATGTACAGAAACGTCTTGCGGTATCTCCTACAGGGAAAGTGCCAGGAGGGAATTGTGGAGCTTGTTCTCAGTGTCTCTGAGAATTGCTCTGATTATCTGTGTGACCTCTTTGCTAAGACTCTCCAGAGAGACGTCCTCAAAACAAACACACACCTTGACATATCTCCCACATTGATCGCAGTGTCTCCAGAAACGGCATTCAAGGAGCCAGGACCTTTTCTCCCTACACTGTCCATTGAGTTGTCCTCAAAACCAATATACATCCTGCTATATCTCCCACATGGAAAGTGCCAGGAGGGAGAAGTGGGGATTATGTTTAGACTTTCTCGGAACTGCTTCAAATCAACTAGATATCTTTGTGCTGTAAATCTCCCAACAGCCAAACGCAAAAGCAGCAAACATCTCGCTGTATGTCCCACATCAAAAGTGCCAAGAGAGAGCTTGCTCTCCCTGTC
Organism: Larus michahellis; assembly: GCF_964199755.1. Taxonomy (NCBI): domain Eukaryota; kingdom Metazoa; phylum Chordata; class Aves; order Charadriiformes; family Laridae; genus Larus; species Larus michahellis. Next base: position 18,429 of record NW_027436096.1, on the reverse strand, counting down.
TTTGAGTACTGTTTTCACTGTCCCGGTTACCTCTTTGCTAACGTTCTCTTCAGAGCCGCAGTGAAACCAGGAACCACGTGGAGAAGGCACCCACACTGAAAGTGCCTGGAGGGAACATTGGGGCTTCTTCTCAGTGTCTCTGACATAGGGTTTCACTGTCCCGGGAAAGTCTCTGCTAACACCGTGCAGAGCGCTGTGCCCAATGTACAGAAACGTCTTGCTGTATCTCCTACAGGGAAAGTGCCAGGAGGGAATTGTGGAGCTTGTTCTCAGTGTCTCTGAGAATTGCTCTGATTATCTGTGTGACCTCTTTGCTAAGACTCTCCAGAGAGACGTCCTCAAAACAAACACACATCTTGACATATCTCCCACATTGATCGCAGTGTCTCCAGAAACGGCATTCAAGGAGCCAGGACCTTTTCTCCCTACACTGTCCATTGAGTTGTCCTCAAAACCAATATACATCCTGCTATATCTCCCACATGGAAAGTGCCAGGAGGGAGAAGTGGGGATTATGTTTAGACTTTCTCGGAACTGCTTCAAATCAACTAGATATCTTTGTGCTGTAAATCTCCCAACAGCCAAACGCAAAAGCAGCAAACATCTCGCTGTATGTCCCACATCCAAAGTGCCAAGAGAGAGCTTGCTCTCCCTGTCTTTGAGTACTGTTTTCACTGTCCCGGTTACCTCTTTGCTAACGTTCTCTTCAGAGCCGCAGTGAAACCAGGAACCACGTGGAGAAGGCACCCACACTGAAAGTGCCTGGAGGGAACATTGGGGCTTCTTCTCAGTGTCTCTGACATAGGGTTTCACTGTCCCGGGAAAGTCTCTGCTAACACCGTGCAGAGCGCTGTGCCCAATGTACAGAAACGTCTTGCGGTATCTCCTACAGGGAAAGTGCCAGGAGGGAATTGTGGAGCTTGTTCTCAGTGTCTCTGAGAATTGCTCTGATTATCTGTGTGACCTCTTTGCTAAGACTCTCCAGAGAGACGTCCTCAAAACAAACACACACCTTGACATATCTCCCACATTGATCGCAGTGTCTCCAGAAACGGCATTCAAGGAGCCAGGACCTTTTCTCCCTACACTGTCCATTGAGTTGTCCTCAAAACCAATATACATCCTGCTATATCTCCCACATGGAAAGTGCCAGGAGGGAGAAGTGGGGATTATGTTTAGACTTTCTCGGAACTGCTTCAAATCAACTAGATATCTTTGTGCTGTAAATCTCCCAACAGCCAAACGCAAAAGCAGCAAACATCTCGCTGTATGTCCCACATCAAAAGTGCCAAGAGAGAGCTTGCTCTCCCTGTCTTTGAGTACTGTTTTCACTGTCCCGGTTACCTCTTTGCTAACGTTCTCTTCAGAGCCGCAGTGAAACCAGGAACCACGTGGAGAAGGCACCCACACTGAAAGTGCCTGGAGGGAACATTGGGGCTTCTTCTCAGTGTCTCTGACATAGGGTTTCACTGTCCCGGGAAAGTCTCTGCTAACACCGTGCAGAGCGCTGTGCCCAATGTACAGAAACGTCTTGCTGTATCTCCTACAGGGAAAGTGCCAGGAGGGAATTGTGGAGCTTGTTCTCAGTGTCTCTGAGAATTGCTCTGATTATCTGTGTGACCTCTTTGCTAAGACTCTCCAGAGAGACGTCCTCAAAACAAACACACATCTTGACATATCTCCCACATTGATCGCAGTGTCTCCAGAAACGGCATTCAAGGAGCCAGGACCTTTTCTCCCTACACTGTCCATTGAGTTGTCCTCAAAACCAATATACATCCTGCTATATCTCCCACATGGAAAGTGCCAGGAGGGAGAAGTGGGGATTCTGTTTAGACTTTCTCGGAACTGCTTCAAATCAACTAGATAGCTTTGTGCTGTAAATCTCCCAACAGCCAAACGCAAAAGCAGCAAACATCTCGCTGTATGTCCCACATCCAAAGTGCCAAGAGAGAGCTTGCTCTCCCTGTCTTTGAGTACTGTTTTCACTGTCCCGGTTACCTCTTTGCTAACGTTCTCTTCAGAGCCGCAGTGAAACCAGGAACCACGTGGAGAAGGCACCCACACTGAAAGTGCCTGGAGGGAACATTGGGGCTTCTTCTCAGTGTCTCTGACATAGGGTTTCACTGTCCCGGGAAAGTCTCTGCTAACACCGTGCAGAGCGCTGTGCCCAATGTACAGAAACGTCTTGCGGTATCTCGTACAGGGAAAGTGCCAGGAGGGAATTGTGGAGCTTGTTCTCAGTGTCTCTGAGAATTGCTCTGATTATCTGTGTGACCTCTTTGCTAAGACTCTCCAGAGAGACGTCCTCAAAACAAACACACACCTTGACATATCTCCCACATTGATCGCAGTGTCTCCAGAAACGGCATTCAAGGAGCCAGGACCTTTTCTCCCTACACTGTCCATTGAGTTGTCCTCAAAACCAATATACATCCTGCTATATCTCCCACATGGAAAGTGCCAGGAGGGAGAAGTGGGGATTATGTTTAGACTTTCTCGGAACTGCTTCAAATCAACTAGATATCTTTGTGCTGTAAATCTCCCAACAGCCAAACGCAAAAGCAGCAAACATCTCGCTGTATGTCCCACATCCAAAGTGCCAAGAGAGAGCTTGCTCTCCCTGTCTTTGAGTACTGTTTTCACTGTCCCGGTTACCTCTTTGCTAACGTTCTCTTCAGAGCCGCAGTGAAACCAGGAACCACGTGGAGAAGGCACCCACACTGAAAGTGCCTGGAGGGAACATTGGGGCTTCTTCTCAGTGTCTCTGACATAGGGTTTCACTGTCCCGGGAAAGTCTCTGCTAACACCGTGCAGAGCGCTGTGCCCAATGTACAGAAACGTCTTGCGGTATCTCCTACAGGGAAAGTGCCAGGAGGGAATTGTGGAGCTTGTTCTCAGTGTCTCTGAGAATTGCTCTGATTATCTGTGTGACCTCTTTGCTAAGACTCTCCAGAGAGCCGTCCTCAAAACAAACACACATCTTGACATATCTCCCACATTGATCGCAGTGTCTCCAGAAACGGCATTCAAGGAGCCAGGACCTTTTCTCCCTACACTGTCCATTGAGTTGTCCTCAAAACCAATATACATCCTGCTATATCTCCCACATGGAAAGTGCCAGGAGGGAGAAGTGGGGATTCTGTTTAGACTTTCTCGGAACTGCTTCAAATCAACTAGATATCTTTGTGCTGTAAATCTCCCAACAGCCAAACGCAAAAGCAGCAAACATCTCGCTGTATGTCCCACATCCAAAGTGCCAAGAGAGAGCTTGCTCTCCCTGTCTTTGAGTACTGTTTTCACTGTCCCGGTTACCTCTTTGCTAACGTTCTCTTCAGAGCCGCAGTGAAACCAGGAACCACGTGGAGAAGGCACCCACACTGAAAGTGCCTGGAGGGAACATTGGGGCTTCTTCTCAGTGTCTCTGACATAGGGTTTCACTGTCCCGGGAAAGTCTCTGCTAACACCGTGCAGAGCGCTGTGCCCAATGTACAGAAACGTCTTGCTGTATCTCCTACAGGGAAAGTGCCAGGAGGGAATTGTGGAGCTTGTTCTCAGTGTCTCTGAGAATTGCTCTGATTATCTGTGTGACCTCTTTGCTAAGACTCTCCAGAGAGACGTCCTCAAAACAAACACACATCTTGACATATCTCCCACATTGATCGCAGTGTCTCCAGAAACGGCATTCAAGGAGCCAGGACCTTTTCTCCCTACACTGTCCATTGAGTTGTCCTCAAAACCAATATACATCCTGCTATATCTCCCACATGGAAAGTGCCAGGAGGGAGAAGTGGGGATTATGTTTAGACTTTCTCGGAACTGCTTCAAATCAACTAGATAGCTTTGTGCTGTAAATCTCCCAACAGCCAAACGCAAAAGCAGCAAACATCTCGCTGTATGTCCCACATCCAAAGTGCCAAGAGAGAGCTTGCTCTCCCTGTCTTTGAGTACTGTTTTCACTGTCCCGGTTACCTCTTTGCTAACGTTCTCTTCAGAGCCGCAGTGAAACCAGGAACCACGTGGAGAAGGCACCCACACTGAAAGTGCCTGGAGGGAACATTGGGGCTTCTTCTCAGTGTCTCTGACATAGGGTTTCACTGTCCCGGGAAAGTCTCTGCTAACACCGTGCAGAGCGCTGTGCCCAATGTACAGAAACGTCTTGCGGTATCTCCTACAGGGAAAGTGCCAGGAGGGAATTGTGGAGCTTGTTCTCAGTGTCTCTGAGAATTGCTCTGATTATCTGTGTGACCTCTTTGCTAAGACTCTCCAGAGAGACGTCCTCAAAACAAACACACACCTTGACATATCTCCCACATTGATCGCAGTGTCTCCAGAAACGGCATTCAAGGAGCCAGGACCTTTTCTCCCTACACTGTCCATTGAGTTGTCCTCAAAACCAATATACATCCTGCTATATCTCCCACATGGAAAGTGCCAGGAGGGAGAAGTGGGGATTCTGTTTAGACTTTCTCGGAACTGCTTCAAATCAACTAGATATCTTTGTGCTGTAAATCTCCCAACAGCCAAACGCAAAAGCAGCAAACATCTCGCTGTATGTCCCACATCCAAAGTGCCAAGAGAGACCTTGCTCTCCCTGTCTTTGAGTACTGTTTTCACTGTCCCGGTTACCTCTTTGCTAACGTTCTCTTCAGAGCCGCAGTGAAACCAGGAACCACGTGGAGAAGGCACCCACACTGAAAGTGCCTGGAGGGAACATTGGGGCTTCTTCTCAGTGTCTCTGACATAGGGTTTCACTGTCCCGGGAAAGTCTCTGCTAACACCGTGCAGAGCGCTGTGCCCAATGTACAGAAACGTCTTGCGGTATCTCCTACAGGGAAAGTGCCAGGAGGGAATTGTGGAGCTTGTTCTCAGTGTCTCTGAGAATTGCTCTGATTATCTGTGTGACCTCTTTGCTAAGACTCTCCAGAGAGCCGTCCTCAAAACAAACACACATCTTGACATATCTCCCACATTGATCGCAGTGTCTCCAGAAACGGCATTCAAGGAGCCAGGACCTTTTCTCCCTACACTGTCCATTGAGTTGTCCTCAAAACCAATATACATCCTGCTATATCTCCCACATGGAAAGTGCCAGGAGGGAGAAGTGGGGATTCTGTTTAGACTTTCTCGGAACTGCTTCAAATCAACTAGATATCTTTGTGCTGTAAATCTCCCAACAGCCAAACGCAAAAGCAGCAAACATCTCGCTGTATGTCCCACATCCAAAGTGCCAAGAGAGAGCTTGCTCTCCCTGTCTTTGAGTACTGTTTTCACTGTCCCGGTTACCTCTTTGCTAACGTTCTCTTCAGAGCCGCAGTGAAACCAGGAACCACGTGGAGAAGGCACCCACACTGAAAGTGCCTGGAGGGAACATTGGGGCTTCTTCTCAGTGTCTCTGACATAGGGTTTCACTGTCCCGGGAAAGTCTCTGCTAACACCGTGCAGAGCGCTGTGCCCAATGTACAGAAACGTCTTGCTGTATCTCCTACAGGGAAAGTGCCAGGAGGGAATTGTGGAGCTTGTTCTCAGTGTCTCTGAGAATTGCTCTGATTATCTGTGTGACCTCTTTGCTAAGACTCTCCAGAGAGACGTCCTCAAAACAAACACACATCTTGACATATCTCCCACATTGATCGCAGTGTCTCCAGAAACGGCATTCAAGGAGCCAGGACCTTTTCTCCCTACACTGTCCATTGAGTTGTCCTCAAAACCAATATACATCCTGCTATATCTCCCACATGGAAAGTGCCAGGAGGGAGAAGTGGGGATTATGTTTAGACTTTCTCGGAACTGCTTCAAATCAACTAGATAGCTTTGTGCTGTAAATCTCCCAACAGCCAAACGCAAAAGCAGCAAACATCTCGCTGTATGTCCCACATCCAAAGTGCCAAGAGAGAGCTTGCTCTCCCTGTCTTTGAGTACTGTTTTCACTGTCCCGGTTACCTCTTTGCTAACGTTCTCTTCAGAGCCGCAGTGAAACCAGGAACCACGTGGAGAAGGCACCCACACTGAAAGTGCCTGGAGGGAACATTGGGGCTTCTTCTCAGTGTCTCTGACATAGGGTTTCACTGTCCCGGGAAAGTCTCTGCTAACACCGTGCAGAGCGCTGTGCCCAATGTACAGAAACGTCTTGCGGTATCTCCTACAGGGAAAGTGCCAGGAGGGAATTGTGGAGCTTGTTCTCAGTGTCTCTGAGAATTGCTCTGATTATCTGTGTGACCTCTTTGCTAAGACTCTCCAGAGAGCCGTCCTCAAAACAAACACACATCTTGACATATCTCCCACATTGATCGCAGTGTCTCCAGAAACGGCATTCAAGGAGCCAGGACCTTTTCTCCCTACACTGTCCATTGAGTTGTCCTCAAAACCAATATACATCCTGCTATATCTCCCACATGGAAAGTGCCAGGAGGGAGAAGTGGGGATTATGTTTAGACTTTCTCGGAACTGCTTCAAATCAACTAGATATCTTTGTGCTGTAAATCTCCCAACAGCCAAACGCAAAAGCAGCAAACATCTCGCTGTATGTCCCACATCCAAAGTGCCAAGAGAGAGCTTGCTCTCCCTGTCTTTGAGTACTGTTTTCACTGTCCCGGTTACCTCTTTGCTAACGTTCTCTTCAGAGCCGCAGTGAAACCAGGAACCACGTGGAGAAGGCACCCACACTGAAAGTGCCTGGAGGGAACATTGGGGCTTCTTCTCAGTGTCTCTGACATAGGGTTTCACTGTCCCGGGAAAGTCTCTGCTAACACCGTGCAGAGCGCTGTGCCCAATGTACAGAAACGTCTTGCGGTATCTCCTACAGGGAAAGTGCCAGGAGGGAATTGTGGAGCTTGTTCTCAGTGTCTCTGAGAATTGCTCTGATTATCTGTGTGACCTCTTTGCTAAGACTCTCCAGAGAGACGTCCTCAAAACAAACACACATCTTGACATATCTCCCACATTGATCGCAGTGTCTCCAGAAACGGCATTCAAGGAGCCAGGACCTTTTCTCCCTACACTGTCCATTGAGTTGTCCTCAAAACCAATATACATCCTGCTATATCTCCCACATGGAAAGTGCCAGGAGGGAGAAGTGGGGATTCTGTTTAGACTTTCTCGGAACTGCTTCAAATCAACTAGATATCTTTGTGCTGTAAATCTCCCAACAGCCAAACGCAAAAGCAGCAAACATCTCGCTGTATGTCCCACATCCAAAGTGCCAAGAGAGAGCTTGCTCTCCCTGTCTTTGAGTACTGTTTTCACTGTCCCGGTTACCTCTTTGCTAACGTTCTCTTCAGAGCCGCAGTGAAACCAGGAACCACGTGGAGAAGGCACCCACACTGAAAGTGCCTGGAGGGAACATTGGGGCTTCTTCTCAGTGTCTCTGACATAGGGTTTCACTGTCCCGGGAAAGTCTCTGCTAACACCGTGCAGAGCGCTGTGCCCAATGTACAGAAACGTCTTGCGGTATCTCCTACAGGGAAAGTGCCAGGAGGGAATTGTGGAGCTTGTTCTCAGTGTCTCTGAGAATTGCTCTGATTATCTGTGTGACCTCTTTGCTAAGACTCTCCAGAGAGCCGTCCTCAAAACAAACACACATCTTGACATATCTCCCACATTGATCGCAGTGTCTCCAGAAACGGCATTCAAGGAGCCAGGACCTTTTCTCCCTACACTGTCCATTGAGTTGTCCTCAAAACCAATATACATCCTGCTATATCTCCCACATGGAAAGTGCCAGGAGGGAGAAGTGGGGATTATGTTTAGACTTTCTCGGAACTGCTTCAAATCAACTAGATATCTTTGTGCTGTAAATCTCCCAACAGCCAAACGCAAAAGCAGCAAACATCTCGCTGTATGTCCCACATCCAAAGTGCCAAGAGAGAGCTTGCTCTCCCTGTCTTTGAGTACTGTTTTCACTGTCCCGGTTACCTCTTTGCTAACGTTCTCTTCAGAGCCGCAGTGAAACCAGGAACCACGTGGAGAAGGCACCCACACTGAAAGTGCCTGGAGGGAACATTGGGGCTTCTTCTCAGTGTCTCTGACATAGGGTTTCACTGTCCCGGGAAAGTCTCTGCTAACACCGTGCAGAGCGCTGTGCCCAATGTACAGAAACGTCTTGCGGTATCTCGTACAGGGAAAGTGCCAGGAGGGAATTGTGGAGCTTGTTCTCAGTGTCTCTGAGAATTGCTCTGATTATCTGTGTGACCTCTTTGCTAAGACTCTCCAGAGAGCCGTCCTCAAAACAAACACACATCTTGACATATCTCCCACATTGATCGCAGTGTCTCCAGAAACGGCATTCAAGGAGCCAGGACCTTTTCTCCCTACACTGTCCATTGAGTTGTCCTCAAAACCAATATACATCCTGCTATATCTCCCACATGGAAAGTGCCAGGAGGGAGAAGTGGGGATTATGTTTAGACTTTCTCGGAACTGCTTCAAATCAACTAGATATCTTTGTGCTGTAAATCTCCCAACAGCCAAACGCAAAAGCAGCAAACATCTCGCTGTATGTCCCACATCCAAAGTGCCAAGAGAGAGCTTGCTCTCCCTGTCTTTGAGTACTGTTTTCACTGTCCCGGTTACCTCTTTGCTAACGTTCTCTTCAGAGCCGCAGTGAAACCAGGAACCACGTGGAGAAGGCACCCACACTGAAAGTGCCTGGAGGGAACATTGGGGCTTCTTCTCAGTGTCTCTGACATAGGGTTTCACTGTCCCGGGAAAGTCTCTGCTAACACCGTGCAGAGCGCTGTGCCCAATGTACAGAAACGTCTTGCGGTATCTCCTACAGGGAAAGTGCCAGGAGGGAATTGTGGAGCTTGTTCTCAGTGTCTCTGAGAATTGCTCTGATTATCTGTGTGACCTCTTTGCTAAGACTCTCCAGAGAGCCGTCCTCAAAACAAACACACATCTTGACATATCTCCCACATTGATCGCAGTGTCTCCAGAAACGGCATTCAAGGAGCCAGGACCTTTTCTCCCTACACTGTCCATTGAGTTGTCCTCAAAACCAATATACATCCTGCTATATCTCCCACATGGAAAGTGCCAGGAGGGAGAAGTGGGGATTATGTTTAGACTTTCTCGGAACTGCTTCAAATCAACTAGATATCTTTGTGCTGTAAATCTCCCAACAGCCAAACGCAAAAGCAGCAAACATCTCGCTGTATGTCCCACATCCAAAGTGCCAAGAGAGAGCTTGCTCTCCCTGTCTTTGAGTACTGTTTTCACTGTCCCGGTTACCTCTTTGCTAACGTTCTCTTCAGAGCCGCAGTGAAACCAGGAACCACGTGGAGAAGGCACCCACACTGAAAGTGCCTGGAGGGAACATTGGGGCTTCTTCTCAGTGTCTCTGACATAGGGTTTCACTGTCCCGGGAAAGTCTCTGCTAACACCGTGCAGAGCGCTGTGCCCAATGTACAGAAACGTCTTGCGGTATCTCGTACAGGGAAAGTGCCAGGAGGGAATTGTGGAGCTTGTTCTCAGTGTCTCTGAGAATTGCTCTGATTATCTGTGTGACCTCTTTGCTAAGACTCTCCAGAGAGCCGTCCTCAAAACAAACACACATCTTGACATATCTCCCACATTGATCGCAGTGTCTCCAGAAACGGCATTCAAGGAGCCAGGACCTTTTCTCCCTACACTGTCCATTGAGTTGTCCTCAAAACCAATATACATCCTGCTATATCTCCCACATGGAAAGTGCCAGGAGGGAGAAGTGGGGATTATGTTTAGACTTTCTCGGAACTGCTTCAAATCAACTAGATATCTTTGTGCTGTAAATCTCCCAACAGCCAAACGCAAAAGCAGCAAACATCTCGCTGTATGTCCCACATCCAAAGTGCCAAGAGAGAGCTTGCTCTCCCTGTCTTTGAGTACTGTTTTCACTGTCCCGGTTACCTCTTTGCTAACGTTCTCTTCAGAGCCGCAGTGAAACCAGGAACCACGTGGAGAAGGCACCCACACTGAAAGTGCCTGGAGGGAACATTGGGGCTTCTTCTCAGTGTCTCTGACATAGGGTTTCACTGTCCCGGGAAAGTCTCTGCTAACACCGTGCAGAGCGCTGTGCCCAATGTACAGAAACGTCTTGCGGTATCTCCTACAGGGAAAGTGCCAGGAGGGAATTGTGGAGCTTGTTCTCAGTGTCTCTGAGAATTGCTCTGATTATCTGTGTGACCTCTTTGCTAAGACTCTCCAGAGAGCCGTCCTCAAAACAAACACACATCTTGACATATCTCCCACATTGATCGCAGTGTCTCCAGAAACGGCATTCAAGGAGCCAGGACCTTTTCTCCCTACACTGTCCATTGAGTTGTCCTCAAAACCAATATACATCCTGCTATATCTCCCACATGGAAAGTGCCAGGAGGGAGAAGTGGGGATTCTGTTTAGACTTTCTCGGAACTGCTTCAAATCAACTAGATATCTTTGTGCTGTAAATCTCCCAACAGCCAAACGCAAAAGCAGCAAACATCTCGCTGTATGTCCCACATCCAAAGTGCCAAGAGAGAGCTTGCTCTCCCTGTCTTTGAGTACTGTTTTCACTGTCCCGGTTACCTCTTTGCTAACGTTCTCTTCAGAGCCGCAGTGAAACCAGGAACCACGTGGAGAAGGCACCCACACTGAAAGTGCCTGGAGGGAACATTGGGGCTTCTTCTCAGTGTCTCTGACATAGGGTTTCACTGTCCCGGGAAAGTCTCTGCTAACACCGTGCAGAGCGCTGTGCCCAATGTACAGAAACGTCTTGCGGTATCTCCTACAGGGAAAGTGCCAGGAGGGAATTGTGGAGCTTGTTCTCAGTGTCTCTGAGAATTGCTCTGATTATCTGTGTGACCTCTTTGCTAAGACTCTCCAGAGAGACGTCCTCAAAACAAACACACATCTTGACATATCTCCCACATTGATCGCAGTGTCTCCAGAAACGGCATTCAAGGAGCCAGGACCTTTTCTCCCTACACTGTCCATTGAGTTGTCCTCAAAACCAATATACATCCTGCTATATCTCCCACATGGAAAGTGCCAGGAGGGAGAAGTGGGGATTATGTTTAGACTTTCTCGGAACTGCTTCAAATCAACTAGATATCTTTGTGCTGTAAATCTCCCAACAGCCAAACGCAAAAGCAGCAAACATCTCGCTGTATGTCCCACATCCAAAGTGCCAAGAGAGAGCTTGCTCTCCCTGTCTTTGAGTACTGTTTTCACTGTCCCGGTTACCTCTTTGCTAACGTTCTCTTCAGAGCCGCAGTGAAACCAGGAACCACGTGGAGAAGGCACCCACACTGAAAGTGCCTGGAGGGAACATTGGGGCTTCTTCTCAGTGTCTCTGACATAGGGTTTCACTGTCCCGGGAAAGTCTCTGCTAACACCGTGCAGAGCGCTGTGCCCAATGTACAGAAACGTCTTGCGGTATCTCCTACAGGGAAAGTGCCAGGAGGGAATTGTGGAGCTTGTTCTCAGTGTCTCTGAGAATTGCTCTGATTATCTGTGTGACCTCTTTGCTAAGACTCTCCAGAGAGACGTCCTCAAAACAAACACACATCTTGACATATCTCCCACATTGATCGCAGTGTCTCCAGAAACGGCATTCAAGGAGCCAGGACCTTTTCTCCCTACACTGTCCATTGAGTTGTCCTCAAAACCAATATACATCCTGCTATATCTCCCACATGGAAAGTGCCAGGAGGGAGAAGTGGGGATTCTGTTTAGACTTTCTCGGAACTGCTTCAAATCAACTAGATATCTTTGTGCTGTAAATCTCCCAACAGCCAAACGCAAAAGCAGCAAACATCTCGCTGTATGTCCCACATCCAAAGTGCCAAGAGAGACCTTGCTCTCCCTGTCTTTGAGTACTGTTTTCACTGTCCCGGTTACCTCTTTGCTAACGTTCTCTTCAGAGCCGCAGTGAAACCAGGAACCACGTGGAGAAGGCACCCACACTGAAAGTGCCTGGAGGGAACATTGGGGCTTCTTCTCAGTGTCTCTGACATAGGGTTTCACTGTCCCGGGAAAGTCTCTGCTAACACCGTGCAGAGCGCTGTGCCCAATGTACAGAAACGTCTTGCGGTATCTCCTACAGGGAAAGTGCCAGGAGGGAATTGTGGAGCTTGTTCTCAGTGTCTCTGAGAATTGCTCTGATTATCTGTGTGACCTCTTTGCTAAGACTCTCCAGAGAGCCGTCCTCAAAACAAACACACATCTTGACATATCTCCCACATTGATCGCAGTGTCTCCAGAAACGGCATTCAAGGAGCCAGGACCTTTTCTCCCTACACTGTCCATTGAGTTGTCCTCAAAACCAATATACATCCTGCTATATCTCCCACATGGAAAGTGCCAGGAGGGAGAAGTGGGGATTATGTTTAGACTTTCTCGGAACTGCTTCAAATCAACTAGATATCTTTGTGCTGTAAATCTCCCAACAGCCAAACGCAAAAGCAGCAAACATCTCGCTGTATGTCCCACATCCAAAGTGCCAAGAGAGAGCTTGCTCTCCCTGTCTTTGAGTACTGTTTTCACTGTCCCGGTTACCTCTTTGCTAACGTTCTCTTCAGAGCCGCAGTGAAACCAGGAACCACGTGGAGAAGGCACCCACACTGAAAGTGCCTGGAGGGAACATTGGGGCTTCTTCTCAGTGTCTCTGACATAGGGTTTCACTGTCCCGGGAAAGTCTCTGCTAACACCGTGCAGAGCGCTGTGCCCAATGTACAGAAACGTCTTGCGGTATCTCGTACAGGGAAAGTGCCAGGAGGGAATTGTGGAGCTTGTTCTCAGTGTCTCTGAGAATTGCTCTGATTATCTGTGTGACCTCTTTGCTAAGACTCTCCAGAGAGACGTCCTCAAAACAAACACACATCTTGACATATCTCCCACATTGATCGCAGTGTCTCCAGAAACGGCATTCAAGGAGCCAGGACCTTTTCTCCCTACACTGTCCATTGAGTTGTCCTCAAAACCAATATACATCCTGCTATATCTCCCACATGGAAAGTGCCAGGAGGGAGAAGTGGGGATTCTGTTTAGACTTTCTCGGAACTGCTTCAAATCAACTAGATATCTTTGTGCTGTAAATCTCCCAACAGCCAAACGCAAAAGCAGCAAACATCTCGCTGTATGTCCCACATCCAAAGTGCCAAGAGAGAGCTTGCTCTCCCTGTCTTTGAGTACTGTTTTCACTGTCCCGGTTACCTCTTTGCTAACGTTCTCTTCAGAGCCGCAGTGAAACCAGGAACCACGTGGAGAAGGCACCCACACTGAAAGTGCCTGGAGGGAACATTGGGGCTTCTTCTCAGTGTCTCTGACATAGGGTTTCACTGTCCCGGGAAAGTCTCTGCTAACACCGTGCAGAGCGCTGTGCCCAATGTACAGAAACGTCTTGCGGTATCTCCTACAGGGAAAGTGCCAGGAGGGAATTGTGGAGCTTGTTCTCAGTGTCTCTGAGAATTGCTCTGATTATCTGTGTGACCTCTTTGCTAAGACTCTCCAGAGAGCCGTCCTCAAAACAAACACACATCTTGACATATCTCCCACATTGATCGCAGTGTCTCCAGAAACGGCATTCAAGGAGCCAGGACCTTTTCTCCCTACACTGTCCATTGAGTTGTCCTCAAAACCAATATACATCCTGCTATATCTCCCACATGGAAAGTGCCAGGAGGGAGAAGTGGGGATTATGTTTAGACTTTCTCGGAACTGCTTCAAATCAACTAGATATCTTTGTGCTGTAAATCTCCCAACAGCCAAACGCAAAAGCAGCAAACATCTCGCTGTATGTCCCACATCCAAAGTGCCAAGAGAGAGCTTGCTCTCCCTGTCTTTGAGTACTGTTTTCACTGTCCCGGTTACCTCTTTGCTAACGTTCTCTTCAGAGCCGCAGTGAAACCAGGAACCACGTGGAGAAGGCACCCACACTGAAAGTGCCTGGAGGGAACATTGGGGCTTCTTCTCAGTGTCTCTGACATAGGGTTTCACTGTCCCGGGAAAGTCTCTGCTAACACCGTGCAGAGCGCTGTGCCCAATGTACAGAAACGTCTTGCGGTATCTCCTACAGGGAAAGTGCCAGGAGGGAATTGTGGAGCTTGTTCTCAGTGTCTCTGAGAATTGCTCTGATTATCTGTGTGACCTCTTTGCTAAGACTCTCCAGAGAGACGTCCTCAAAACAAACACACATCTTGACATATCTCCCACATTGATCGCAGTGTCTCCAGAAACGGCATTCAAGGAGCCAGGACCTTTTCTCCCTACACTGTCCATTGAGTTGTCCTCAAAACCAATATACATCCTGCTATATCTCCCACATGGAAAGTGCCAGGAGGGAGAAGTGGGGATTCTGTTTAGACTTTCTCGGAACTGCTTCAAATCAACTAGATATCTTTGTGCTGTAAATCTCCCAACAGCCAAACGCAAAAGCAGCAAACATCTCGCTGTATGTCCCACATCCAAAGTGCCAAGAGAGAGCTTGCTCTCCCTGTCTTTGAGTACTGTTTTCACTGTCCCGGTTACCTCTTTGCTAACGTTCTCTTCAGAGCCGCAGTGAAACCAGGAACCACGTGGAGAAGGCACCCACACTGAAAGTGCCTGGAGGGAACATTGGGGCTTCTTCTCAGTGTCTCTGACATAGGGTTTCACTGTCCCGGGAAAGTCTCTGCTAACACCGTGCAGAGCGCTGTGCCCAATGTACAGAAACGTCTTGCGGTATCTCCTACAGGGAAAGTGCCAGGAGGGAATTGTGGAGCTTGTTCTCAGTGTCTCTGAGAATTGCTCTGATTATCTGTGTGACCTCTTTGCTAAGACTCTCCAGAGAGCCGTCCTCAAAACAAACACACATCTTGACATATCTCCCACATTGATCGCAGTGTCTCCAGAAACGGCATTCAAGGAGCCAGGACCTTTTCTCCCTACACTGTCCATTGAGTTGTCCTCAAAACCAATATACATCCTGCTATATCTCCCACATGGAAAGTGCCAGGAGGGAGAAGTGGGGATTATGTTTAGACTTTCTCGGAACTGCTTCAAATCAACTAGATATCTTTGTGCTGTAAATCTCCCAACAGCCAAACGCAAAAGCAGCAAACATCTCGCTGTATGTCCCACATCCAAAGTGCCAAGAGAGAGCTTGCTCTCCCTGTCTTTGAGTACTGTTTTCACTGTCCCGGTTACCTCTTTGCTAACGTTCTCTTCAGAGCCGCAGTGAAACCAGGAACCACGTGGAGAAGGCACCCACACTGAAAGTGCCTGGAGGGAACATTGGGGCTTCTTCTCAGTGTCTCTGACATAGGGTTTCACTGTCCCGGGAAAGTCTCTGCTAACACCGTGCAGAGCGCTGTGCCCAATGTACAGAAACGTCTTGCGGTATCTCCTACAGGGAAAGTGCCAGGAGGGAATTGTGGAGCTTGTTCTCAGTGTCTCTGAGAATTGCTCTGATTATCTGTGTGACCTCTTTGCTAAGACTCTCCAGAGAGACGTCCTCAAAACAAACACACATCTTGACATATCTCCCACATTGATCGCAGTGTCTCCAGAAACGGCATTCAAGGAGCCAGGACCTTTTCTCCCTACACTGTCCATTGAGTTGTCCCTCAAAACCAATATACATCCTGCTATATCTCCCACATGGAAAGTGCCAGGAGGGAGAAGTGGGGATTCTGTTTAGACTTTCTCGGAACTGCTTCAAATCAACTAGATATCTTTGTGCTGTAAATCTCCCAACAGCCAAACGCAAAAGCAGCAAACATCTCGCTGTATGTCCCACATCCAAAGTGCCAAGAGAGAGCTTGCTCTCCCTGTCTTTGAGTACTGTTTTCACTGTCCCGGTTACCTCTTTGCTAACGTTCTCTTCAGAGCCGCAGTGAAACCAGGAACCACGTGGAGAAGGCACCCACACTGAAAGTGCCTGGAGGGAACATTGGGGCTTCTTCTCAGTGTCTCTGACATAGGGTTTCACTGTCCCGGGAAAGTCTCTGCTAACACCGTGCAGAGCGCTGTGCCCAATGTACAGAAACGTCTTGCGGTATCTCCTACAGGGAAAGTGCCAGGAGGGAATTGTGGAGCTTGTTCTCAGTGTCTCTGAGAATTGCTCTGATTATCTGTGTGACCTCTTTGCTAAGACTCTCCAGAGAGACGTCCTCAAAACAAACACACATCTTGACATATCTCCCACATTGATCGCAGTGTCTCCAGAAACGGCATTCAAGGAGCCAGGACCTTTTCTCCCTACACTGTCCATTGAGTTGTCCTCAAAACCAATATACATCCTGCTATATCTTCCCACATGGAAAGTGCCAGGAGGGAGAAGTGGGGATTATGTTTAGACTTTCTCGGAACTGCTTCAAATCAACTAGATATCTTTGTGCTGTAAATCTCCCAACAGCCAAACGCAAAAGCAGCAAACATCTCGCTGTATGTCCCACATCCAAAGTGCCAAGAGAGAGCTTGCTCTCCCTGTCTTTGAGTACTGTTTTCACTGTCCCGGTTACCTCTTTGCTAACGTTCTCTTCAGAGCCGCAGTGAAACCAGGAACCACGTGGAGAAGGCACCCACACTGAAAGTGCCTGGAGGGAACATTGGGGCTTCTTCTCAGTGTCTCTGACATAGGGTTTCACTGTCCCGGGAAAGTCTCTGCTAACACCGTGCAGAGCGCTGTGCCCAATGTACAGAAACGTCTTGCGGTATCTCCTACAGGGAAAGTGCCAGGAGGGAATTGTGGAGCTTGTTCTCAGTGTCTCTGAGAATTGCTCTGATTATCTGTGTGACCTCTTTGCTAAGACTCTCCAGAGAGACGTCCTCAAAACAAACACACATCTTGACATATCTCCCACATTGATCGCAGTGTCTCCAGAAACGGCATTCAAGGAGCCAGGACCTTTTCTCCCTACACTGTCCATTGAGTTGTCCTCAAAACCAATATACATCCTGCTATATCTCCCACATGGAAAGTGCCAGGAGGGAGAAGTGGGGATTATGTTTAGACTTTCTCGGAACTGCTTCAAATCAACTAGATATCTTTGTGCTGTAAATCTCCCAAGAGCCAAACGCAAAAGCAGCAAACATCTCGCTGTATGTCCCACATCCAAAGTGCCAAGAGAGAGCTTGCTCTCCCTGTCTTTGAGTACTGTTTTCACTGTCCCGGTTACCTCTTTGCTAACGTTCTCTTCAGAGCCGCAGTGAAACCAGGAACCACGTGGAGAAGGCACCCACACTGAAAGTGCCTGGAGGGAACATTGGGGCTTCTTCTCAGTGTCTCTGACATAGGGTTTCACTGTCCCGGGAAAGTCTCTGCTAACACCGTGCAGAGCGCTGTGCCCAATGTACAGAAACGTCTTGCGGTATCTCCTACAGGGAAAGTGCCAGGAGGGAATTGTGGAGCTTGTTCTCAGTGTCTCTGAGAATTGCTCTGATTATCTGTGTGACCTCTTTGCTAAGACTCTCCAGAGAGACGTCCTCAAAACAAACACACATCTTGACATATCTCCCACATTGATCGCAGTGTCTCCAGAAACGGCATTCAAGGAGCCAGGACCTTTTCTCCCTACACTGTCCATTGAGTTGTCCTCAAAACCAATATACATCCTGCTATATCTCCCACATGGAAAGTGCCAGGAGGGAGAAGTGGGGATTATGTTTAGACTTTCTCGGAACTGCTTCAAATCAAACTAGATATCTTTGTGCTGTAAATCTCCCAACAGCCAAACGCAAAAGCAGCAAACATCTCGCTGTATGTCCCACATCCAAAGTGCCAAGAGAGAGCTTGCTCTCCCTGTCTTTGAGTACTGTTTTCACTGTCCCGGTTACCTCTTTGCTAACGTTCTCTTCAGAGCCGCAGTGAAACCAGGAACCACGTGGAGAAGGCACCCACACTGAAAGTGCCTGGAGGGAACATTGGGGCTTCTTCTCAGTGTCTCTGACATAGGGTTTCACTGTCCCGGGAAAGTCTCTGCTAACACCGTGCAGAGCGCTGTGCCCAATGTACAGAAACGTCTTGCGGTATCTCGTACAGGGAAGTGCCAGGAGGGAATTGTGGAGCTTGTTCTCAGTGTCTCTGAGAATTGCTCTGATTATCTGTGTGACCTCTTTGCTAAGACTCTCCAGAGAGCCGTCCTCAAAACAAACACACATCTTGACATATCTCCCACATTGATCGCAGTGTCTCCAGAAACGGCATTCAAGGAGCCAGGACCTTTTCTCCCTACACTGTCCATTGAGTTGTCCTCAAAACCAATATACATCCTGCTATATCTCCCACATGGAAAGTGCCAGGAGGGAGAAGTGGGGATTATGTTTAGACTTTCTCGGAACTGCTTCAAATCAACTAGATATCTTTGTGCTGTAAATCTCCCAACAGCCAAACGCAAAAGCAGCAAACATCTCGCTGTATGTCCCACATCCAAAGTGCCAAGAGAGAGCTTGCTCTCCCTGTCTTTGAGTACTGTTTTCACTGTCCCGGTTACC